>NW_004797497.1:452709-454730 GCF_000002075.1 Aplysia californica | reverse complement strand
CTCTCTCTCTCTCTCTCTCTCTCTCTCCACTCTCTCTCTTCCTCTCCCTGCCTCTCCCTCTCCCTCGACGCCCTTCGAGCAGTTCAACTTTTCGTCGGTCGCCTGATGTGAATTCCACACGAAGAAAATTTTACAGGAGAGGGAAATAACTGATTTTCTCCGCCATTTGGCGTTCAAAACATAAACTAAATGGATAAATCGAGCTAGATTCTAGTACCTTTTAGAATAAATACTGTGGTACAAACAAAAATGATCATCTACGGTAAAAAAAAAAAAAAGTACTACAGTATGTTCATATTCGAAACTCTGTGAACCGGTCGTGAAATTCACGGTTTCATCAGTAGGCGTAATGAAATGCGGTGTTGTACCGGTATTTACGGTTATTCGGCACTGTGTTTTCTCTTATTAGAAGTCCTGGTATGTTAATAAAATGTTTGAAAGCACGCAATACTGTTGAACAAAAGATTTTAAAAGATCAATTTAAAACTGAGTATGGAATTACAGCTATTTATTATTTTACCTCTATAAACATCTGTCATTCTCACATGAATGGTACATCGTGGTTCTATGTACTTTATGAAATCATACTCCTTCATTTGCGTGCTCTCTCTCTCTCTCTCTCTCTCTCTCTCTACCCCCCCTCTCTCTCTCTCTCTCTCTCTCTCTCTCTCTCTCTCTCTCTCTCTCTCTCTAGCCTTCTTTCTCCAGTTGTGTGAAAGTGCATGTCATTTTGTATTGGGCTAGAGGGGTGGGGGGGGAGGGGTGGGGTGGATGGGTTGAGAACTTGATTTGTGTCAAACTTCTATATCCCGTGAATGACTGAAAGATCATCTTTCATTATTTCACTCTTTTTGTCTCTCAGATCCTGAAAAATACTCTTTGCGACTTTAAAAAGAGAATGATACGGTGGTTGGGAACTGTTTGTTAAGTTTTCCTTTTTGTCTCTGAACTTTAGAAAATGCTCACATTCTTCGTTAGAGTTCAGTTCGCAAAGAATTTCCAGTTATGTATATCGGAGGCTTCGCATTACATTAACAGTTTGGTCTTCTTTTTGTCTACCCGACCAGACAGTTTTGTGGACTGCAATTTTGGCAAAATCATGATGGAAAATGTGATCCACAAATTTCATTTAAAAGGGTAATCGTTCATATAGTTATCAAAATTGCGGTTCTGAAAATAGCAACATAATCTAATGGACTGTATTTTTGGGAGTGCTATTTAAAGCCACCACTCAATGACGACGTGCCTACTATCAATTGGCATAGATGAGTGTGGCCTCTAATAAGATGCTGTATTTTATTTCGGTGGTGCTTGCTTTCGCGGAAAAGGCACTCACGGCATTAGAAACAGATGCAATTTTGTGCTGACACACACACACACACACAAACACACACACACACACACACACACGGAAATATACTTGTAATTTATACTCTAGTGTCTCTAGACTACGTTATCTTTGAATAATTTTTTTTTTGGAAAGGAGCTAGATCAAAGTTGTATAGCCTACTACTAGAACGGCACACACATTATACATTCGAATTTAACAGTCGACGTGAAATAATATCAGTCCTGCATCTAGGAAAAAACCACATTTTAAACATATGACAGAAAGGTTTTCCTGCAAAACGCAGGCAGTCGACATTATAAATTATACTCTTTGGCCTGGAAACCTTAAACTCTGACCGACCATTGTGTTTTCTCAACGCAGTCGCCCATATTTCAATGGTCTAAAGAGGCGTTCACAGCGCCAACGGTCATCCCCACGAGTCATAAACCGACTGATGAGATCGTGAATTCCACACAGGTGTGGGATTCAGGCAACTTTTGGTGCACGGTGTTAATTCACCATTTTCTTATTACGTCAGATTTCACGTTCATATTGCGATAATTGAAAAATAGTTTTACAGGGACACGTATCTCACCCAGCACTATCAAAATAGGCAACAACAAAAAAAAAACGATTTTCGAAAATTTGTGGAATTTACGGTTTTATCAGGCGACCGACACACACACACACA
>NW_004797497.1:444470-448539 GCF_000002075.1 Aplysia californica | reverse complement strand
AGATAGATAGATAGATAGATAGATAGATAGATAGATAGATAGATAGATAGATAGAGGGGAGAGAGAGAAGGGGAGGGAGAGAGGAAGGGATAGAGGAGGCCCAAACGCTTCCAACATCTTGCCAGCACACTAGTCTAGATCTACATCGCTTTACAGCTCGTTGATCTAGATGCAGGCGAGTGCCATCGGTTTGAAGAAGCGTCACCCCCACCCCGCACCCAACAGAATTCTACACATATTATACTGCACATAGGCCTTGGTGTAGAATTCTGTGCTACACCCCAAGACTGATTTGTAGCTGTCTACGTGTTATTATATTATGGATTCAACTACCTCTCAACTGTTTCACATTCATTTTGAAGACAAAGAGGTGGACAACGAAGTGCCTCGTGGATTAGATCTAGATCTAGAATCTAGTGTCTATTCAACTAGAACACTGCAAAGTGCAGGTGAAAACCGCGCACCTCCGCTTCGCAAAATCATCGCTAAGCCTATTTCTATTTTTTATAATCATGATCATGTCAATGATTATAAATACTTGTAGATCGTATTACGGTCTCTGGATCATGTGACAAGGCGGCGGGCATCGCCCTTGCCAGAGGCCAGAGACCATAATCATTGGCCCTTGCGAGGTCAACCAGGATGTCTGCACTATAAATATCGGCCGATGGGCTGCTCCTAACGTTCTCTAGCTATCCGCTAGAGATGTTATCACCAGAAAATAGATATTTGTGTTCAGATATAGATCTATGTAGGCCTATCTATTGCATTCGGTTAATCTAACAAGTTCTTGAGATTAGGCCCATACCACAAAATGTAGTTTTGCTCTAATTTGTCATTTTCATGAATGGTCTAGGTAGGTTACTATAGGCCTTCAAAACTGACAACAGTTCAGATAATTCAATAGCTTCATCTTTGAATGGGATATTTGGAGAAAATGAGAGAAAAGAAATACGAGTCACTAAAATTAATTTATAGATTATGGTGCCTAGAAAGAAAAAAATGTTCGAGGCAAGCCAGCAGGGAAGTAATCCAAGATAAATTTTATTCTCTTGGTTATTTCCCTTATTTAGGTTTTGTCTCAGTAATCAAAGTTATTTTCTGACTAAGGTGTTGTATTGTTTTGTGAATTCACATTA
The DNA here is from genome assembly GCF_000002075.1 of Aplysia californica. Taxonomy (NCBI): domain Eukaryota; kingdom Metazoa; phylum Mollusca; class Gastropoda; order Aplysiida; family Aplysiidae; genus Aplysia; species Aplysia californica. Next base: position 447,400 of record NW_004797497.1, on the reverse strand, counting down.
AAATATGTAAAGACACTGGTTCTGTTCTTCTTAGTTACTGTAAGGAAGGCCTACGGAGGCGCTGAAACAACTTTGTTTCGAGGTGAACGGACTCGGTATAAGACCGGCTGAGATTTTCAAATTGCAACCCCCCAACCCTCCCCCCATTCGTGAATGAGCTTGCAGCCCCGTTTGTCAGGCATGTGAAGTCAGCCTATGCACCCACGCAACTTACGCATGGAAGAGAAGATAAAAGAGCAAGGTCCACAACCCTTTTTTTTCTGCTGTTGGTTTTTTTGTGTCTTGCTTTGTTTTGTTTTTGTTTTGTTTTGGGGTTGTTGTTTCGGGTTTTTTCTTCTTTTTTTTTTTGGGGGGGGGTGTATTTTGGGGTTGTTTTTTTCTTCCTTTTACCTTATTGCATCTTACCTTGGATTCAGTCAGAAATTGAGTAAGCTTAAAGCATAAGTTTACGAAATGAATATCCCAGAGCATAATCCAAAAACACCTACAAAGCATTGCTTTTTAAATGTGTAGCTTTCTAGTAGCTCGTCCTTGTTAGCTATTGTAATATAAACTCGGCTCTAAGTTTCTGACTTAATAATAATAATAGACCGCATTTACATGTATATAGCGCTCTACCCCATACGAGATTACGCTAAAGCGTTCTTGATATCTACATTAATCACGTCATGATCACTCAGTACTTCATTCACACAAGTAAAATATTTCACAGTAACAAGAAAAACCAGTTAAACCACACAAAGAAAGTTTTCACAATCATACATCAATTAATAATTAACACGTAAGGACAGCAGTAAAAGCAAAACATATCAGAACTCATTAAACACATTACAACTATGACTTAAACAAATGAGTCTTGAGCAAACCTAATACAGGATTGTTTTTTTTCTCTGAAATCCTGGGCAAGGAGTAACAGATTTTAGAGCCAAAGAGACACTTTCTGACCTTTAAAAGATCTTTAGTTTCAATCTAGGGGCTCTGAATTTTGTTGCGTCTGTGGATTATGACCGTAACTGGCGAGATTGAGCACACGGTATTAAAAGCAGCTCAGATAGATATGATGGGGCTTTTACTGTTAGCCTTCAGATGGTAGAAACTATTTGGATTCTTTATCAACTGGAGGTGCATTGCAGAGCTTGCAGTGTTATTTGGAAAATGTAGTAGCTTACCATTATACTCCTTTATCTTTGGTATAGATTTTAAGAAGCTGTTTGTTACCTCAAGACAAAGCACTTTCTACTCATTGGTCTGAAATCTATACATGTATTGTAATCAATCAATTGGACAAAATTACGTTCAACATCGATAGCGGAAGTTTAAAATTGCAGTTGCATTTTCCTTCCCTGGGTACGAAACGTCAGAGTGTGAAGGCAAGGAAGGTATATTAGTAGAAAATAAATTTTGTTGTTTGTCCGTAATTAGGTCGTGATTATTTCACATGCTGGGTTCTTGAGGTGGCAGTGGCAGTTCAGACGGGAGGACAAAGAAAACCACTGTCTAGACTTTCCCGAAACTGTCAAGTAGAAACGAAAATAAAAAAAACAACAACAACCGGTAAATCACAGCAGAGACAATAAAATATAATATACTCTCTGATCACTGCATAAACAAAGAACAATTGAGAGCTGTTGCTGTATTAGTGTTAACAAAGTGTGGCGGGACAAAAGGTTAAGGAAGTAGTGTGGCAGCCACGCGCTCGCATAATCACCACGATATGATCACAACAATAATCATTTAATTTGTCTTGCTTGCAAGTGTTCTTATAACTGCCCGGCAATCTGAAGACTGCGTAAAAATTAATTTAAAAAAATTTTTGAAAAAAAATAAAAATATTCACTTCCATCTTTATTCTTTTACTCATATCAAAAACGTTTTTTCAAAAGTGTAAACATATGAACATTAACACATGGCATGAAACTAAAGAGCGCACAAAGACGAAACAATGCCAGGTATCAAACTCAAAGTTCACAAAGTGCATTTAGTTTATTTTATGCTGTTTGAACTGATTTAAAAATATCACTTCCATCTTTATTCTTTTACTCATATCAAGGAACATTCACATATATAATAAAACATTTTCAAAGTGTATAAACCTGAACATTAAAATTAAAATTAAAATTAAAAATAACATACTATGAAACCGAAGAGCTCACAGGAATGATACGTTATACGGTCGTTAAAACGCGCAGCGCAATCTGATCGTTAAATAGCGCGGAAGACAAAATGGAGATATGAGGAACACTAATGGCCGTGTCCCAGATTCCAGAAGGTTGATGGATTTCGTAGACACCTGTAATTGGATCTACTAATAAGTGATGCCGGTACCACAAAATGTGGTGCATTCGTAGTATGCCGATTAAGAAGAAATAGCAAATTTGGAGCTTTAAAAAAACAAAAAAAAAACAAACGCACATTATCACTTCTCACAGACTGAAAAGACTCCAACTAGAACTACAACAACAAGAAAATAATGTTACAGGCTCAAAGATGCCTACATACATTTCATAACTATAATCGCCTTTTTAAAAAATGTCTAAATTTTTATATTTTTTTCAAATATATATAGCCTAAGACTGAAACCCGGTCAGACCATTATAAACCAGAGGCAAATGACAAGACGTTTTATTCAAATTTTATGAACGGCGCGCTAGTTGTCCTGCGCACAGAAGCGCATCGGAAAAAAAATCAGTTTCACGACAACGTGAGCTTCTCGCCTTCACCCCCTTACCGCGTTTGTTCAGCAAGGTTATTTGAACCTTTGGTGAAGTGACGGAAACGAACTTATAAGGAAACTGACAGGTTTCCCGTAACCCACAGTAGATTTGCAAACTAAATATTATTGTTGATGCTCTGTGTGCGGTTTACTCACAATGCAAAAACACCTTTCTGTCACACTGCACCACTCGCCCTCGTGCGCATACTTACAACTC
>NW_004797497.1:440473-444333 GCF_000002075.1 Aplysia californica | reverse complement strand
ACACACACACACACACACACACACACACACACACACACACACACACACACATACGTGTTTTGAGGTCATTATGTGGACATTGCCCCCAACCTACATTATGTGGACACCCCATATCATCCAAAGTTATGGGTGGAATCAATCAATATTTGCAGTGTAAGTCCACTATACAAAAACATCATTGTCCACCAAATTTCAAGAGCTACCTAAATTTTTAGTCCAGTATGTTTTTTTTACTACGTAGTGGACATGCAATAATGTGGACTTACGACTCCTGACCTTTGCACAAAAGTACGCAATGTCCATTATTGAGACTTCCGGAGCATAAAGGTTTTTAAGGCATTGGGTGCCTATAATGTTTATTAATTCACCCATGGGTTGGGGATATATAAATAGACCCACTGTCCCTGGGATCCATGAGCAACATCTTCTTTGGTGCATTTTCCTTTTCTCCATCCTTCTTTCTCCTTCCCCTTCTTCTATCATTTCTTCCACCGCTTACCCCGTGTGCAGCAAAACTAGAGGTCGTCCATCCCACAGAATGGGCGCCTCGTTGACCGTGGGGTGCGTCCTGTGGAAACCGGGTAACTGGCAGTTGAAGTGAGATCAGTCTGCGGACTGTCCCTCGCCAACACACCTCTTTGACCCACTTTTTCCTTTTAGATGGGAGGGTGGGACGGCCTATGCCACTCAATCGATTTGGAGCTGAAGCCCCTCCAGTTTTTCCTTGGGTCAATCTTGATGGGACGATCTAGTACACTTTCGTGGAGAGTATAACTCCGGAGTAGCTCTGGCTCAGCTCTGGTCATCCGACCAATGTTTCCTCTGTTTCACTCAGTGGTGGGAGGGGAGCCCCGGAGTTGAAAAGCATTCCAACACACATTCAATCCCCAAAAACATTCTGACCCATCCTCAGTCCCCAACGATACAAAAAAGTTTCGGCTCGTAGAAGCGGGTGTAGCCACCGAGCCGAGCAGACAACCAGGAAAACCGACCTTTACGGCTGATTGTGCTCTTCCTCCTCCCATGAAGCTTCCGGAGCAGCCGTACTTGACCATCCGCAATTTTGATGCACAGAAGAAGATCGCAGATCTAACCCTTTTCATGACAGGAGATGCTTTAACACAGACACTGGGATACATCCCCGCCAACGTCCAAAAACTGTCTTCTGGTGAACTCCTTGTATATGAAACAGAAATAACTGGACCCCTGTATCTCACGACCTTCCATGGTATTCCTGTGAATCTTGGAGACACAAGAAGTTCAACTGCTTGAAGAGCGTCGTCCGCAGTCATGAGATGAAAGGCTGCTCTTCAGAAAAAAATGTGGCTATAATAATTGTGAGGGTGTAGTCGAAGCCCGCCAGATGACTCTTCGGCGGGGCGAGACCACCCTTGAAAGGAACACAGTTGTTTTGACTTTCGATTCGTGCTGCCCACCAGCCACTGTTCGGGCAGCATACTTGGTCCTGGACATGCAACCCTAAGTGCAAAACCCTCTGCGCTGCTTCAAGTGCCAGAAGTTTGGCCGTAGCCAGTCGTGATGCCGACACGCAGACGTGTGTACTCGTCGTGGCAAGACCGGGCATCCTGAAAAGGTATGAAAGGCTAGTCCTTTCTTTCGTTCACAATTGCCATGGCCAACACTTGGTTCCAAGAACGCACCACCCAAGAGTACAAAGCCCGAAATGGCTGCTCATTTCAGAAGGTTCGAAAGACTGTCTACCCAACAGTTATGACCCCGGTCCCTGGTCGGTTAAACGCAAAGGCAGTCCAGTCCGGCCGGTCTCGTGATCAGCCAGTACTTCTACTGCCAAACTCAAAGAGCCCGTGGTCGACAGGCGAAACTGCAATAAAAGCTAAGAAGGTCCCAACTACTCCTGTAATAACCACCTTCGAGGGGCCACTCGCCAACTGTTTCAGAGTTCTAGGGGAGGACGAGGTGGACTCTTCCTCCGTCCCCTCTTCTTCTCTCTCCCCACGCCCCACCCCTCTGATGGTGTGTGAGGTGCCCCCTCCCCCTCATCCAGCCCCTCCTCCTTCTTTCCAACTCCCTTCGCCCTACCTACCACTACCTCTCCACCAGATACCCCCTCCCTTAGGAGGATGACACCTCTGATCCGGGAAGGAAGGAAGCCGTAACTCCCTCCCCAAGTCTCCCGGTTGGGTGCTGCCCAATCAAGGGCGGCAGCCGAGCAAACCCTCTTCTTCCTCCCCAAGGAGGAGTCAGAGCTCAGAGAAGACGGGATCTCTGTGCTCCAAATCTTTAAAAAATGGTCTAATGGCGGTCCTGCAGTGGAATATCAGAGGACTCCGATCTTCCATTCTAAAATTGCAACACATACAGGTTACACTGTGCCCACGTGTGGCCTGTGTCCAAGAGACAAAGTTCGCCCCGGCTTCAAACATTGACTTAAAAACTTCTCATCATCATATTCACGCCGAGAACCAGACAGCTTCTGGTTGGACCACCATCTACGATACATCGACAACAACACCTTCCACTGACAAATACATGTACATCTTAGGACAACTAGGACAACCCTCGAGGCTATAGCTGTATGGGTCACCCTGATAAGACCAATCACGATCTGCTCCATATGTCCCGTCAAATAACCCCTCAAAATTACCCAGCTTAATGACTCAAACACCAAGTCCACAGACCCTTTATTTTAGTAGGAGATTTTAATGTACATAACCTCATTTGTGGATTTTGGCAACAAGGAAAAAAACAATAGAAGACTTTTTTATTTCAAAACAACATCTGTCTTTTAAATGGTAAATCTTCAACTTACTGAAACAAATCCTTAACACTTCATCCATCGACCTTTCTTTCTACTCCCCTGACCTGGTCCCAGATTTTGAGTGGTCTGTGCTGGATGACCGTGCGGATCATTTCCCAATATTTCTCAAGAACAATAGCCTCCAACACCTCCAACACGAACCGACCCCAGAGCGCTTTAACTTCAAAAAGCATACTGGGACGGGTTTGTTATTGGATGCTTCCATATTTTGAACCCCACTTTCAGCCTCAACTACCACTAATTTCACGAAACGATTCCAGAAATGTGTCACAAAGACATACCACAACCATCAGAAAAAAACCCGGAAAACTAGGTACGGTTCTCTGGGGTGTGTGGTAATGTCATAGACCCCAAAGAAAAATAAAGCAGCAAAAATGCTCCACCCCGAAGCCTCCATATTTTTCTGCGGAGGCCACTGCTATTGACTTGGCGTTAGACTCCGTAGAATATTCTCCCAAATTATCGTTTCTCATTCTGTCCGATGCCTTGTCTTGCCTCACTACACCCACCAATCTTCTTCACTTCACCTTCTCCTATCCCGTAGACCGGATGTCCGTTGTGGCGCTATTGAAGATTTGGGCACCAGCTTCCTCCACTCCTTCCGCTCTTCAGATTTCCTGAGCGTGTCTTTGAGGTCCAGGCCTGTTTGTTCCCTGATTTTGTCCTTCCAACTCTCCTTCGGCCTGTCTCTGCTCCTTTTTCCCTGGACGCTGCCTTGCAAGATCATCTTGGTAAGGCCGGATGAACGGACGATGTGTCTATGCTATTGCAGTATGCATTTTATGACCAAAGTGAGAAGGTCAGGGTATGGTCCAATTGCATTTTTGATCCGTTGTTCGACTTCATCATTTGTGATGTGGTCTTTGTATGAGATACTAAAGACTTTTCGGAAGTATCTCATCTCCACAGCTTTGATCCTTCTTCTTTCAAGGTCTGCATTCAAGGTCCAGGATTCACATGCATGCAAAATATAGACATGACCAGGGAACGCATCAGTCTGATCTTTGATCTGATGGTGATATTTCTGTCGTTCCTGATGGTTTTCAACTTGGTCATTGCT
>NW_004797497.1:427829-440339 GCF_000002075.1 Aplysia californica | reverse complement strand
TTCTTTCTCTCTCTCTCTCTCTATCTCTCCTTTACTTTCTTTCTCACACAATCACTGAATTCCTCATTTTCAACCAAACACACACACACATACACACACACACAGACACACACAAACACACACACATATACACACATACATACACACACACAGGATGGCTGCCAATATAACTCCAATGGTCGTAAAAAGGTGTTTTAAAAAATATTGATCTGTTGAGGCAAATTGAATCAAGCCCTTGTGCAAAGGCTGGAGAGTCTATGTTAGATAGTTTAGGAAATATGTGACAACAAGATGCACCACGAATTTTTGACTACACTATAATGTGCAAATTTATGTGACTTCATTTTCATGTGTTTATGTTTCTTTGTCGATTCTTTGGCAGGCATGTTTCTTGGAACAACATGGTATAACGTTTGAATAGATTTACAGTGCTAAATGGGGCATTCAACCAGTAGTATCCGAAGAAAAAAAAACCTAACAAAAAGTAGAAGGAATGCATCCCTACCCCACCCCTCACCCCTGCTAAATGCTATCTAAACTTTAAAGAACTGATATGTAATAAAAGACAAGATAAACAATGCAATGCCCGTGTATATAATTTATTCTTTAAAAAACGCTCTCTATATTTTAATAAGAAATGCATGTCTTAGCTTTTCTGGGTCATATTTTGACGTAATCGACGATGTTTGTCACTAGTCTCTGCTTTTTTTCAAAGATGTAAATGTCACCACGGGTTTGCTAACATTTACATTGTATTACCATGACGTGAGCCCCTTACTACTAAAAAAAATCTTCACCTCGACTCAATACATCTGCATCATCAAAAGGTATTTCAGTTTCTTCATACTCGCTCGTGGCTTGAATATCAATTAAAGCATCTTAACGTTTGTTCTTATCCCATTTCATTCGTCACAGTCTTGCTAACATCATGATAAGACTTCTTTGACAAGGCACATGTTGATATTATTATCATAAGTTCAACTAAAACAATATGCAAAATGCAAGTGATTCAGTTATTGCAATGGTTATAAATGAAGACTACGGGGGAAGAACCACAGTAATACAATATTTACCTCTAGCCTCTTGAGAAAAATGAATCCTTTTTTCGGAAACGTATACACTTCCCTCCTACCACTTAAAAAAGCTATATCTCTAGACTTCTGTATTTTACTCTATGGTGATTTATGATAGATAGCCATGGCCCGTAGTAAATTCCAAACATTAGACATCCTGTACTTTTCCCTGTAGACTTCATATATTTTACGTTCTCGGCCACACAATACGAATCAGTTTGCCACTACTGGTCAGAGCTCTCCAAAAATGAGTTGGATGCAGCATCCCAGCAGAAAGACTGCTCTGCCAGATAAATGGACTTTCTCTTTGGGGAATTGAGCTCATGTCTTCTGCATACTCTGCTGAGGATTTAAGCCACTTCACCACAAATGATTGTACAGTCTGATAAACTCCAGTGTCCAGCAGACGGATATCAACAACCTAAAAGTGTATCTTTTCTCTTTCTGAACACACTAAAAGAATGAGGTTCAGCTGAGATGGACCTGGTGATGATGGCTTATTTTTACTTCTTTCCATCGATTTGGAGCAATGTCACAGTGCCCTGTAGTGTTGTAGTCTACCATTTTGATGAAACGAAACTTCATCGGCGCTTCAAAGTGTGAAGTAATTATTCGTGCAATTCAAATAACGGGTGCCAATATTACTTCTTCAATAAAAATATAATAATATGCATTATACGTCAACCAGCAAGGAAGCTCATACCGCCAGCCTGCTGGTAATCCCTTGGAAGCCACCCGGTGTGCTTCGATATTCAAGAGGCACTGCACCTTGAGCTATTTATGGTGTGAATGTTAAAGATCCCATACTACAGTACAAGATTGTTCACTCGAAAAAAAAAGAAACTTTTTCAAAATCGTTGGTTGGCGAACAGCTTTCTATTGAAATATTCGACATTCAGGGTGGCACAATTACTATTCTCTGCTCACTTGTTCAAGCTACTGTCATTTTAAGGTTGGATTTAATTTTAAACTTACGATGAATGTAGTAACAAAAGAAGCAGCTGTGGGCCTTATAAAATCATTTATAACATTGTTAGATCCCGATTTATGGACGTTATTTCCCATTGCTCTTTCACATTGGTAGATTCGCTAGAATGAATAGAGAGATAGAGGACTTGAGGGTCTTAATCCCATTCAACAGTAGCTTGTCAAAAGGTTTCCAGACTTTGTACCTATTAGAAATATAGATCTAGTCTATTATAAACTACCTACATAACTGTCTCAAACTGGATGACCGATAGAAAACAATTTATAACTTCTCCAATTGTGCGCTGATTTGAACCAAATTTGAGAAGAATTTCGTTTGATCATCTGAAAGCCACAATCTATGCTCAAATTTGAACAAAACAGACAAGCACGGCTGCATCAGCCATGTCTTGGAGTAACCCTGAAATTGCTTCTTACGTTAGAAATTACGCTGAATCCAAGTCAGTAAAACATTCAAGTCTGTAATTACGAGGAGTAGGTGGTGATTTCAGATCTAGTGCTGGTGCACCTTCTGAAAGAACAATGTGGGGATGATACGAACGGTAATGCAAAATGTGAAAACGGTATGCTCGTTGACTACAACAACGCTAAAGAAGTCTGTTCGCTGACTAGAAATGAAGCCATTATATTAGATTGTTGTCCATCGAGGAATAAACCCTGACAGACAGACAGAGAGAGAGAGAGAGAGAGAGAGAGAGAGAGAGAGAGAGAGAGAGAGAGAGAGAGGGAGAGAGAGAGGATTTTCTACTATCTGTTTGCTTTCGCGATGAGGCTCATTTCTACGTGGCTACAAAATATAATTCTGTGAATTAAAACTCAGAAACACAAACTACATTGAGTAGCTTGTGAAAGCTACAATGCCACAGTCAGAACAATACACAATTTTTAAAAGTCAGAACAAGCGTGAAGAGGGCCATGTGGAACATATTAATTTGTTAAGCTAACAGTTCTAGAACGGAATCCATTTTTATGCTATACATCTTGTAACTGTCTGCCCGGATGGTTCCTTCCTGTTTTAACCAAAGACTTTGCTGTAATTCATGCGACGTTTTGTTTATTTGACGCTTTTTAGCTGTCATCGAGTTTGGAACATCCCGTGTAAGTGCCATGAGTGTTATGGAGACTTTTGAGTGCAAAATTCAAGCAGAGCGCAAAACGTGACTAAAACTTACAATACTGCGACAAGGGGACTGAATACCAACTCCTACAAAGTGTTGGATTTTTTTGCGTTTCATCTTTTGGGGTGGGGAGGGGGTGATCGCTTCCAACGCTTAGTTAAATATGATTGCGCCTGAGAGGCCATGACGTCTTTGTTGACAAGAACTCCCCCGTCGGCAGAGCAAAAAGCTGATAGCAGTACGGAATTACAAAAATAACATTGTTTTCTAAACTAAAAGATGTGCTACTTTTTTCTCATAAATGAAGGAGAGCGACAGTTGCGCAACTTGATTATTTGTGAGGATCGGAAGATACTATTAAAAAACCAAGTTAGAGTCTCATTCTGTAGGATCTTTGATCTTAGTAAAGGCATGTTAAATAACCCTAGTTGGCTGTCTATCAATCGTTCATTACAAAGTATTGCGGTAAATTACATTGAATGATTTTATAAATAATGTACCGGTGTTTGTAATGTACTGGTTAGCGCCTTCGCTGCCTCGCACAGGAGACCCGAGTTCGATTACCGAGTGGGGAGAACATTTTTATCGAGCATCTCGATCTTACTGCTGGGATGCATCCCTTTCAGTCCGGATGGGCCCTGACGTACTAGGACGGAAGCCCCCCTCCTAAATGATCTAAACTGCGTATTTGGTGGTGAAACAACACCTACATTTAAAAAAAATGTGATGTGCTCTAATTCTACAAAGGGAGAAAGGGGGATACACACTGAGTCCCAAAGCGGGTCGAAATGATAGATTTTGAGATGTAGGCATTTTTGGCTTCTTCAGTCTCTCTTACAACAATTTCATCCCTTAAGACCCCCCTCCAATACCTTATTTTTTTCACATACCAGTCATGTTAGTCGCAACCATATCCTTATAACGTCTTTTTTTTTTATCGCACATCTTCCCAAAACGAGGTTTTTCTGTATACTTTTTTGAACAAATCCACCATTATTCATCCAGTCATCATGAAATTTTCACAGAATGAAGAGAAGATGAAACACTAAAAATTGTCCGTAAATTTTCAATATTTGGAACAGATTTTTGGGTGGTGTCTAGAGTGCAGTATTTCAAGGATATTTTTGCCAATTTGAATACTACCTCAGGGAAATAGTTCATTAAAATTTTCTTATTCTTTTTGGAAAAATTCAACAGAAATTCTTTCCAATCTACAATCTGTCAAAATGCATGCTCAATAACAAACTATTTCCATAAAAATGTGAGGTGTTCACTGTATAAGACATGTTAACAAAGGCTAATTTTAAATCTCAAATGTTATAGTAGATTTGAAGACTCCTCAAATGCTTGTTACATTACGTGTGAAATTTGGCGAGATAGCCTTCAGGGGTAGCCCTCCCCCCCTCCCCCACCCTCCTCCTTCCATACCAAATTGCGAAGGATGCATGCAGACTCAGACATGGGGGCACTGAAAGAGCTCCTGTTTGCGGATGATCAAATGGTAATATGAAATGGCGTAACGAAGCTACAACTGCATGACATAGACCAACATAATGTGAGCTGTAAAAACATTTGACTTTAAAATAATCGTTATTAAGACCAAAGTCCTGGCCGCCAAATAGAAGTAAGGCCGGAGACGCATAACGTCTACATCAATGGGCCCTGACTGAAGCAAATGCGAGAGTTCAGATATCTTAATCTTGGTACCGTCTTCTCTGGGGACGGCAAGGTAGAACGAAAAATTGATTCAGATGTCAGAATACTAACAATGTCAGTGAGACATCCCGACATCACGATGAGCTCTACAGCCAAATTATTGATGCTACTTTAATTGTAACAATGGTTATACATGTAATTAATAAAATAGTGCGTGCCATGATACGTCTCAGGAGAGCAGTAAATGAGACCAGGAGAAACACGACCACGAACGAGGTCATCACATACATGGCAGGAACAACACCTAGACGGTATTAGTATAAGAATGTATAGAACAACACCAATCCTTCAGCACATCAGACAGCAGCTGCTGATTAAGCGGTTTGGCTACCTAACGAGGCCGCAACCCGAGTAAGCGCTTAGAGTATATTTAATTTTAGCAGACGCTCAGGCTGAAGAGCAGGAATAAGACCACGGTATGCAACGCTCAATCGAATATCTACGAAAGCACGTGATGAATTGGAACAGTGGCAGGTAAATTAAGACGGTGATGGGGCAAAGTGGGACATGCGCTTCACAGGTGGAAGGAGCTGAGATTGGGATGGTAGGAGCTCAGGCTGGTGTGCCTTGGTCTTGCAGTGATCGATCAGTTTCAGCTGGTGGTAAAAATCGGGGTTTTCAAATAACAATCATTCAGATGCCAGATCCCTTAGTCTTTGAAGCCAAACATAATACATTCAGGAGTGGCTACTCCAGACATACATCGCTCATCACAGATGCCATTTGTAAATGGTTAAACTCATACCTGGAATTTGGAGGAATTGAATTGAAATATGTTTTCATGGGACCAAAGACAGACATCAAGTGTCCCAATATTTTGAGGAAAATGTCTGAGTTCATCTACACATTGCTCAACACTATGCGAAGGAGTCCTTCAGCAGCCCAATTCACCCCCATTATAATATCCTTCAAAAATTCCTCTAAGGAAAATGAAGACAGGTGGCAGAGAAGATATGTTTGCAGAAACGACACAATGATCTTTTCGAATTATGAAAAGTTCACCATGCTCCTGTGAGGTTGGTCTTCACAACCTCTTTCTGCCCTTTGAGTGCGATCACTTGCGGGATGGGTTTTGGATCCAGATTTATCTAGGTTGTATACCATGAATGTTGATACTTTGATAGCTGCCGCAACTACAAGAATTTGGACAGACCTAGCTACATTCTCTCGGTTGAAGACCGTCGCTTATAGAGTGCGTAGAGACAAATCTGGGCGCTTGGGCAAAAAATAGAAGAACTACTCTTTACCAGTCTATGTGTTGTCATTCCAAAGCCCTGAAACCTCTACATTGTTCTTTTTTGCCATTTCATGGGCTAACTTACGAGTCTAGTTTTTGTTGTGAGGCCATAACATGTGTTTGAACATATTTTTAGACAGAGAGGGCGAGTGTCCGTTTTTGTGCTTTAGAGAAAACCTATTAATTTATTTATCCGTGCAACACACTTTCCCCTTCTGCACACAACGACCGAGAGTTGATTTTAACACACCAAATCTGCGGATGCTTCCTAGACCTTAGACAGTCTTGCCGTTGTACGACTTCATAAAAACATACTCACTTTCAGCTGACGTTCAACCTTTTCGATAGAGAGAGACATAAACTGGTCTTGAAAATAGTTTGCAAAACTGGGTGGTTCATTGAAAATTTAAAACGGAAATAGAAAGTTGAAGGAGTGTAACAGTAATCAAAAGGTATAGTGATAAGTAGTATTTTCATTACAGTACGGTTAAAAAATATCATGTTTCCGGCCTCGTCCAATTTTACCTGCCTCCCGATTCTCTCCACTCTCCCCCTCCTCCTTACTTGTGTGGGCGCGAAAGTTGTTAAAAAAACACGCTCTGTCTACATGGTCCATTGTTTGTGGTTTGGGCGATGTCACCCCTAACTTCTCCACGTCGGTGACTTCCGCGCACACAGCCCGCGTGGCTAAAGGAGAACATCGCAGAACTTAAAATCTTTCATCACGGCCAGTAGCCCTTTATTATTATTTTTTACCTTGGTGAATTGTAATTGCATTCATATATTTTTTTATTTTGGGAAGTGCAAGAGGTGTCGAGGAGCAGGCCTACTGAACGTTATTCAAAATCCATTCATTCCTGGTTCATATTAATTACGTTCGAGTTCAGAACTTTGTTGCTGGACGTTCATTAATTTGTCCAGAAGGTAAGTTAAGATAACCCATTTTTAATACAATACTAGATCTGGTAATACCGCTTACGAATAGAATACATGCTACCTATAAACTTGTGAGAATAGACGAATTAGATTCAATGATTCAACCGCAGCTTCTACTTTTTCTTGAAAGTGCTGTAGATGGTTATGAGGAATTTCTCTCTATTCCAGTCTGAAAATTATGTACTCTGAATATCTGAATCATGTTAAGCCCATCACATAGGCTATAGAGGCATAGCTAGTATCTTTGTTTTATTGAACTGTTGATGATGTTTTTGGTTGTTTACAAATAGTAATGTGTTTGTATGATAAGGATACTAGCGCTAATGATATCGATACAATAATGATAACAGTAATAATAATCATGGACATTAATATAGCTCCCATTCCCCTTAAGGCTCGAAGTGACGTACAATGCAAAATCGTCACTTAGGTTAAGTGGCCATTCAAATGACAGAAAATACTCATTACGAGACCATTTATTTACAACGTCGTCATCATCATCATCATCATCATCATCATCATCATCATCATCATCATCATCATCATCATCATCATCATCATCATCATCATCAATAACAACAACAACAACAACAATTACAACAATTACACACACACGCACACACACACACATAGACATACACACACACACAAACACACACACACACACGCACACACACACACACACACACACACACACGATACACACACACGCACACACAATACACACTCACAACTCCAAGACACACTGATTTTATCACAGACACAATTCACTGAAGCCAGTGATAAACATCATGTGTACAAACTTTTCTTATAAACTCTCTATCTGATGTTATACATTCGCATTTCTTTCTTTTTTCTGTTTGTGTTTGAGTGTGTGAGGTGGGTCCAAATTTAAAGGGCATACATTGACTGCCCTTTCGTTGCGCCGTGAACAAATATCCCTCAGTCCTAGGTCTTGTAGCAAATTTATCGTGAAACAATACACTTGTTTTCACTGTGAGGGGACATATAGTCATCTCCCTCTTCGCTTCGTGCACGAGGCAGTAATAAGGGGCATAAATCAGCTTTAATGAGTAGCTTAATAGGTATGCCGCTTAATTCATGTGTTTAAGATGGGACCAATATTTAAGATGTAAGATAAAGATAATAATAACAATAGTAATAATAATAATAATAATAATAATAATAATAATAATAATAATAATAATAATAATAATAATAATAATAACAATAATAATAATAACAATAATAATAATAATAATAATGCCAACTTTACTACTACTACTACTACTACTACTACTACTACTACTACTATAGTATTTTGACTACTTTATATGACACATATCCCACTCTAAAGGTGACCCTAATCCGAATTGCTTTACAGGTATTTGCAATTCCATTACAGTTATATCCTGGATGAAACCCAAAGGATGATTTCACTGAGTTTTGCTTTTTTAGTAGATCTAGACCACTTGCAGAGGAAGGCCAAAATCTAGGATTCACTAAAAACTACCCTGCCTTCGTTCTGTGACCAGAAAAAGTATGACCTCGTCCTTCTGTAAGAAACTCCGCTTGGGCATATAAACCCCAGGCATCATCATCCTGCATGCGGCTTCCTTGCCCATGATTAAATAGAGCAATAACCTCAAAATCAGGTCACTAGAGCGCCCTAACAAGAGTAGGTCGTTTTTGCGAAATGCTGACACCTCGTGGTCTTCCTTTACAATTCGGGGTATCCATCCGATATGGCTCAACATCAGATAGCGCAGGAATTTTAGTGTAAGGATGAGATGTTTACGACTTGTGGACGTGAAAACCTACCCGAAATGTCGTTGACAAATAGGCTTCTGCCTGTTTTAAGCATTTGTTATATTATTACTCTGGGTGCGGTAATAAATAAAAGAAGATACCCGATCCCAAAGAGGATGCGATGGCGAATCGGTTATTGTGTTCGTCTCCGAAGCGGAAAGCACGGGTTTGAGCCTCGTCTCGGACACGGATTTTTCTTCGCCCCCTCCTGCCCACCCAGATGTAATTTTATATATATATATATATATATATATATATATATATATATATATATATATATATATATATATATATAGGTGTGTGTGTGTGTGTGTGTGTGTGTGTGTGTGTGTGTGTGTGTGTGATATAATACATACATACATACATACATACATACATACATACATACATACATACATACATACATACATACATACATACATACATACATACATACATACATACATACATACATACATACATACATACATACATACATACATACATACAAAAACAATCTTCGTGCAGTTTTAAAAATTCCGAACTTGCACAAAGCAGCGCCTATCTCACGACAGATTATTGAGCAGCCATGGAAAACTGTCGAGTTTGTTACCAGCATGAAATATCGAGGATGGGTAGCAAGAACCTAAGCCAAAATAACACAAGAATCTAGGGCAAAACAGTTTCATAATCAACAAAAACAAACATTGCCCCCCCCCCCCCCCAACCCGCCAGCAGACGAAAGGATAATTCAAACATCAGAAAATACAGCATCTACCACAACAGAACGGTCATTTAAAACACAACACTACATACAAACATTTCGGATTTTTCAACATCAACATTCACTTCTTTGTTCAGTTGTTTTTCAAAAGAAACGCAGACTGCGTATAATGAGTCTCAGGGCTGCCCACTCACCACTATACATGTTTTAGTAATGAGCAAACTTTTCAAAAGTAATCTTGCTGAAAAATTCAAATATAGCCATGGACACCTTTTTCCTCTCGGGTGTCAGGGGCAGGACTAGTAAAGGATGAATGTGACGTCAACAAAAGTGGGATGGAAGAGATTTTGGAGGGCTTGTCTTTTTCGAGTTAAGGTTCGCAAAAGGGAGTAGGGGTTGGAAGGGGGGGAGGGGTGTAAGGACAGGTAGTTATTGGCCTTGAGTTTGAATTTTGGAACAACAAAAGAAACAGACGCAACAACAGCAACAACAAAAAGCACACACGCCATAAGCTTTTAATCCTGGATGTGTAACAGAGCAGTATCAGTCTACATAATATGCTGCGCGTCGCAGTTAATACTTGTAGTTTCAAATTTCAAATTATGATCCCTTGTCGTCTGTTTTTTTACCTGGTCTCACTGGCCTGAACCGTCTCACACATGGCAGAAGCAGGTCATTTTAAACGCCTTGTCAAGCATGTTTGTCCTCAGACCATGACGACTGCTGCAGCTCGCTATGCGACCCAATCCGGGCGTTGGCACAATAAACGTTTTTCAAAGGCCGGGGCAAAGTGACACTAGCGTTTGCAAGGGCTCTGTGCACCGAGAAAATTTACGTTAGACAACTGCACGTATCACTGAACGGCACATACATTTGGAAAAATCGGAACCAAGAATGTCACTATCGTATTTTCGTAAAATTGTGAAAACATCCTGACGATTCCGCCAATGCGTAATGCTGGGCGTCCTGGAGTCGACCGACTCAAGCACCGCTGTGCTGACTGCTCCACCTGTTGCTATATCTTTGCCATCTAAACCCACAAAGGTTACAAAAGACAGCACCACATCGCCAGGATTCAAACCACACAAGCTATTTACACAGTCACTACGACTATCCTCAACAAGACCTCTCACATGATAAAAACAAAACAACTTAACAATCGTTGTGAAAGAAGACAACAGAATAATTCCAGCTCAGTTGTGATTGAATGCTAAACATGTGGATAACCCGTTTTACTGGGAAAATTAATTTACAAGAAAAAAGGATCAGTTAGTAGCAACGGAACTAAAGTATGGGGCTGCCCAGTTTGTCACAGGCCCAGTTTGTCACAGGACAAACTGCAGTTTGACATAGGTCCAGTTTGTCACAATTTCATTTACGTGTTTGAGTATTGATGACAGTCCTAATTATAGCACTTTAACACTGTGGTCTTAACTAAAGTTGTTTGATTCTCTGCCGTCAAATTGATGTTGTAAAGATATTCCCTCTTAAAAATCTATTCAGCTTGTGTTGTTCAATATTTCTTCCTTTTTGTATGTCATGCAAATCAAAGCAAATTACTCTGTAAAAGTTCAACAATGAACGTTCTTTAGTTAAAAACAGTTGTAAAATAAAATTAAATTCGTACTATCAATTAATCATTCATTTACTTTTTGAGAGTGTCAGTGATAACTTCCATTATGTATGGCACAGTCTAGGCGGGGTCGTGGGCCTGTGACAAACTGGGACTGTGAAAAACTGGGCCTGTGACAAAATGGCATGCTTCCTTCCCTAAAGTATTGCCTGATAGCAGCCTTGGCATGTGTGTGTGTGTGTGTGTGTGTGTGTGTGTGTGTGTGTGCTGGGGGTGCAAGTGTGTATGTATGTGTAGTAGTCCTTGGTGTGTGTGTGTGTGTGTGTGTGTGTGTGTGTGTGTGTGTGTGTGTATTGGTGTGTGTGTATGCGCGTATGTGTGTGTGTGTGTGTATCCGTGTTTATGTGTGCGTGTGAATGTGCGCACGTATGTTTTTCTATGTACGCATCTGTCTTTTCATATTATTATGTTTGTGCGTATGTGCGTTTTATGTATATATGGGATGTAACTCAAACATTCAGCGTTTGTTTACCGTCCCAAAGTCTGAGAGCGACTCAAAATTGGTGAATCCCCTTCCTTGTCAGGGCAGGGTTATTCACACCGTAAAAATACGACAAAATGTATTATGCTTGTCAATAAATGGATAAAGATCAGTAAAATCCATACCCCCGCCAACACACTTCTACAGATAGCCCTTTTTTATTCTCTGTTTCAGGCTCTTGTAGAATACGCTCCTAAAGTGTAAACAGGGCAGCCTGAAAGACATAATTTAAATTAAACGTTAAGATGTATGTAAAACTCTCCTCGTCGAGTTGTTTGATGTGCTTTTCATAATAATATTCTTACATTCTTACGCTCTGAGATCAAAATCTGGGATGCAGGAAAGCCCAGTGAAGAGATTTTGTACTTGAAGTGTTTCATATTGAGCGTGCATGCGGTTTTGTTATTCTGAATGCAATGAGGAAAAGGAGCGCTTCAGGGTGTTTGGCGCACACTACGTCATCCTTTTAAAAAATGTAATAAACACTCTATGTTCATTCATTTATTTCTCCGATTCAACGTCCATCACCACTGGGTTCAAGCTGACTACGTGTAGAGAAAGAGCAACTCTTGGAAGTCGAGAGATTAAGCACAAGTCGATAGAGACAAAGTTCGTCATATAACCCTCTGAGTTATCAGTTCGATTGTAATATAATACATGCACTTCACAACTGAGGAAACTAAAAGATACTCATGATATATTGTACACACACATAAACACACACACACACACGCACACACACACACACACACAACACGCACACACACACAGAGTCTCTGTCACTCACACACACACACACACACACACACACACAACA
>NW_004797497.1:426239-427224 GCF_000002075.1 Aplysia californica | reverse complement strand
GGCTTGTATTCAAGTAGAAATAAAATCAAGAGAAGATAGTTAGAAATTATTGCATTACACTTTTGAACGTGAAATGAAAAAGGAATTATAAAACCCAAAGTGGTGAGCTTATCATGTTAAAAGGAAACTTTTGCTCTAAATACATGGTTTTGTGTAACCCCTAAAAAGTCTACTTCTCCACTCAAACAAATGATATTACGTCTTAAGAAAAAAAAAATACAAAAACGTAATGATTCTAAATAAATCCCCCTGAAAAAATCCCCCCCCCTCCCAAAAAAGGGGAAAATAAAACCCCAAGCGATCCTCACCTCAACTTGTTTTTTCTGATCCTATTTCAATGACAGAATCATTCTCAAGGATAACGAAAAAACAACCAAGATCGACTCGTGACCGGCCATCATACACAGCAGCGCCATGTCGACAGACTTCAGCACATCCACGGGCACAATACGAACCTTCAGCACTGTGGACTATGTCGTGCTGTCCGTTCTCATGGGCTTGTCCGCCGCCATTGGTCTATACCACGCCATCAAAGACCGCATACAGAAGAAGGAGAACATGACTGAGTTTCTCTTAGGTGGCAGGTTGGTGGTACAATAATATCAAGAAACGATAGTTGTACCAGTATGATATCTTCTCATGGTTCATGATTTTCTAAATAACTTTATACACCCATGATGAAGCCCGTAAGGGCATTTTGAGCATTTACAATTAGTTTGCTAAAAAGATCTTTATTTTTTTCGATAATTTTCTTCTGTGATTGTGATGTTGATTTTGGTTGTAAGCGAACATTTTGTTGACCTACTTTTTTCCTTAGACCAAGTTGCTAAGGGAGCCTTACACGAAGACATAACATTTTTCACATAATTCTCCAATTATATCCAAGTACCCATATCTAAAAATCCGTTTTACTGCACTGAGAATGACGACGACGACGACGATAAAGATGATGATGATGATGATGATGATGATGATGATGATGATC
>NW_004797497.1:424901-426139 GCF_000002075.1 Aplysia californica | reverse complement strand
CATCCCACCCACTCTGTGGTCAATATTTTCAGGTCGATGTCTGTTGTCCCTGTCGCCCTGTCATTGTCTGTGACTTTTCTGTCTGCTATCACCATCTTAGGCAACCCGGCAGGTGAGTTGTTATAATAATAATGTAACAGACGATTACAATGAGTCGTTTCGAAATTTGATTCTTGTCCATTAGAGAGGTAATTTCGGGGTTTTCTTTTTCTTAGGTTTTACGCCCCTATCACAACTAATAGGTTATTTAAGAGGCGGGAACCTCCGACTTGAACGTTCATTTCCTTATGGACCGAGCCAAATGGGAAATTCGTGTAAAGTGTCGTTCCCAAGGGCACAACGTCGAGCCGTCTGACACTCGACCCCTTGAACCCACAAACTCACGATTACGACCCTGGTAGCCTGAACACTAGGCCACCGACGACACTTTTAAATCAGTTGTTTCTTTAAAAATGTTCAAATATTACTCTTTCGATAGTTTCTCTGATGACATCACCCCCCGCAAACCCTGGACGATTTCATAATATTGTAAACATGGCTACTTACATTTGTTTAAGTTAATACACATACTGATTTGTTACATACAGTTTGTATTGTATACCTTGCGCAGACGGTTTCTCAACGTTCGATAAGGCCGTTTCCTCATAATAATAGTATGTGTCTTTTCAATGGATTCTACTTTCAGAAATGTATGTCTTCAACACGATGTTTGCATATACTGCTGTCGCCATGATTTTCGCCATGTTGTCCACCGCCTTTGTCTTCATACCATTCTTCTACCGACTTGGAATTACAAGCACTTTTCAGGCGAGATTATATAACAATATTGTGTATTTGAAGTCTTTTGCATGTTCCGTTTATTGAACATTTCACTATAATAATTATTTCCATGCTGCATTTTCCACAACGAAGTTTGAGAAAAAACCCAATAATAACTAATATTAGTCTACTAATTATTCAACCAGATGTTCAAGACATTTTTAATGATCACCTTAACTTTCATTCGTGTTGCAACTTGTGTGTTAATAGTTCATTAAGCGAAATCAAAGTGGAAAAGTAGATCATTGTCAGTGTCTTGTGCTTAGGTAAAAATAGATTGTTAAGATTATGCAATTTCCTTCCACACCCTAACCCCGATACAATGATGGTGATGATGATGATGACGATGATGAAGATGATGATGAAGATGATGATGATGATGATGATGATGATGATGATGATGATGATGATGATGATGA
>NW_004797497.1:418379-423345 GCF_000002075.1 Aplysia californica | reverse complement strand
ACAGACAGACAGAGAGGAGAGAGGGAGAGAGAAAGAGAGAGAGAGAGAGAGAGAGAGAGAGAGAGAGAAAGAGAAAGAGAAAGAAAGAAAGAGAGAGAGATAGAGAGAGTGGGAGAGAGAGAGAGCGAGAGAGAGAGCGAGAGAGAGAGAGAGAGAATGTTTTTCAAACCATTTTCAGCACATTCTCGCCCCTTAAGCTGTTGTTAAGGCTACCTTAATGATAACAGCAACATTACACTTGGGGTTTGATTCAGTAGATTGAAACACTTACAGGAAAAAGAAGATACTAACACTGAAACCCCCTCAAATTACTCATTGTTGTGCATCATGATGGCATCGGTGGCTTAGAAGGTAGTGTTAGGCTACCGGATTCGTAGTCGTGGGATTACAATTTCGGGGTTTGGATCCTTAGCTCAGTCCGACGTTATGTCCTTGGGAAAGGTAAGGAATGTCGTGTTTGGCACTGACATTTCGTGGATATACGCTTAACTCGGAGCCTAGCCTTTTAAGTAAACCTAATGGTATATAGGGGGAGGGAGGGCTCTCGTGGTCTAGAAGTTACGGTGTTTGTCTCTCATTAAATAGGTTCAGGGTTCGAAACCTGACAGTGACAGACAATTTTCTTCTCTAAAATGTTCTCCTTCCACCTCCTTTCTCACCAAGTTCTGTTTTTCGCTTTCGTCTTCTCTTTCTGACCCTACCCCAATTGCCCCCTCCTCTGGGTTCCTGATTTTTTCTGCAGCCTCTCTACTACCAAAGACAGCTGCTACAAATCATTGGACCCTTCTTACTGCTGTCTTTACGCAACACCCCTGATCTTAGGGTAGATTTAACACCCAGGCTTTTCGGACAAGGTCAACAAATCTCCGAGGTCCCGTTTCCAAGTTACGTACTTTAAAGAGCCCTTGGTGGTCTGGTGGTCTTGAGATCGATAAGGGTTGGCTTCGGCAACTACCCGTGCAAAGTTAAAAAATAATTTCTACAAAATTGAAAAATGTTTAATGCTCATAATGGCCTTATACAGTTGCGAGCGCCGTAAACCACTTACCAAAACAAAATGCAATGAGATACGTACGCTGGTCTCCGCTATTCCGTCCCATGTCATGAAACTTCAGCTAAGTACATTTCTAGCTAAAGACTACCGTGAGAAAAACTGTGTTGGCTTAATGTTTCTACTAGATAAAAATTCAGATTTCGAGACTTTCTATTTTTTTAGAGTGTAGTATTTGTTGGCGTTTTTATGTTATTTTATTGAAATTTACGCGATAAGACAATGTTCACCCTTTTAGAATCTATGTCTTCGTTGTTTTGCCTTTCACGTAAAGTACTTTTGTTTTAGAAGTCACAAGTTTTCCCCTCGTCCCTTCAACTTTTTAACATCCTTAGAATGTTTTTGTCACCTCAAAAAAAATCTTCAGTTTCTAAAATGTATTTTAGTAAAAACCCATTCTCGCCTCCAACTGCTAATAAATAATTCGCCTTTCTTTACCGAAACTCCACGGACAAGGTAATCAGATTTATCTCACACGATATTATCAAATATTCACTTTGACGAAGGCATCATCATCATCATCATCATCATCATCATCATCATCATCATCATCATCATCATCATCATCAAAAAGCATTTTCAATTCTTTTACCGAGTGTGTGTCTTTTTCACAGTAACCGGCTTGAACATTTGGGGATGTGTCATCGGTATTGGCATTGTGGTCACCTTTTACACAAGCTTGGTAAGTCCACACATCATATGATTTTAAAGAAACATTGCAAATCAAAAAGTTTTTAAAGACAAAAACATTTTTTGAAAAATTTAGATAAAATGCACCAGGTTTCTAAAAAAACAACAACAGGACCTATACCAATTTTAACAAAACTTGAAAGAAATAGACGTCAGCTGTGAAGACTTACTTTTTGCAATATGATTAAAATAAAAAACATCAAGTTGCTTCTTCTTTAAAACAATCATATTATTGTTCTGTTCTAAATAGAGACTATAGTCCGGACAACACCAAATGGACATATTTTTGTCGACCTCATTACACAGAAACTAAATAGCGAATTGTCCAGATTTTTTGCATGTGCCTCTGAATTTAAAAAAAAACCCTTTAAAATCTAAATTTTCGTGCACATGCGACAAATTTTAATATAAAGATATGCTTTTTATATAATCATTAGTATTTAATTACAGTCTGCGCAGGGAGTTTTTATTAGACCAAGTACAGTAGTTAAGAGTTAGTTTGTTTTTGTTTGTTTAAATTTATTTTTTCTTCTTTTTTTTTAAACTGAATGCATGGGCCGCAAGACTGAGTTGTTTTCAGTCCAGTGGTTAGTGGGTGACAGTGGGTTTATGTTGATTGACTCATTGTTTTTTTTGTTTTTGTAAAGTATTTTACGACGCTCGCAACTGCATAAGGTCATATTAGCGCGCGGGACACATCTAATATTTTCAATTGGTTGGAAATTTTGAATTTTGCCCGGGTGGCGGCCGAAGCCTACTCTTATCGATTTTAGACCACCAAGGGATCTTTAACGTGCGCAACTTACACACGGACCCTCCGAGATATTTTGCCCTTGTTCGAGAAGGCTAGGTGTAGATCTTTCCCACCAGAAGATCAGGGGTGTGGCAGAAAGACATCAGTATCTCTGCCTATGGACCTGCACCGGGGGGGGGGGTGCTCAGTAACATGCCCATTAGCGCTTAATAGCATTCTGTTGACGCCCGTTTTTGGGTTTGACCAAACTGTATCCCCTCCGCCCCCCCCCCCCCCTCTGAAATGTCTGACTGAGCCCCTGCAAAATGATGAAATGGTATAGGTTTAACGCCCCTATCAACACTGTTAGGTTATTTAAGGGGCGGGACCTCCTAGTTTAACATCCGTTTCCGATAGGACCGAGCCAAGTGGGAAGTTCATGTAAAGTGTCTTTCCCAAGGGCACAACGTCGGACCGAGCTGAGGCTCGAACCCCCAAACTCTCACGATTACGAGCTCGGTAGCCTAACCACTAGACTACCGACGACTTAGCCCCTGCAACGACACCCTGTATTGTTATGGTTTTAGCATAGTACCGTTCTTGCTATAAAAAGTGTGCGGTGTTGAGTTTAATGAGGAACTAATTACTAATGATTTTAAAGACAGCACCTCTCTATTATTGTCGCATATACACGAAAATCGTGATTTTTTAGGTCTTCTAGAATTCCCCGGCGCAGGCAAAAAAATCAGAAACATTCACCTCTTAGATTCGGTGTAATGAGGTCGAAAAGTTGTCCATTTGGTGTTGTCCGGGCTATAATATGTACACTAAGATCAAATTTATACACAATTAATATTGCCAAATAAACTCACGGAAAGTGGTGCCTATTTAAATCTACAAACAGGTGTTGCCCATTTCTCTCCATACAAGCTCCAATACGCCACTGGAAATTATGAATAACTGAGGCATAGAGTCAATTCTTTACGCCTTCTATTCAGCATTGAGTTTCAACTATTCGATTGTGGGTTATTTCTGCATTATCCGTCTTTTAAAAAAAACAGGCCAAAGGTAATAATTTATGGGGCTCAAATTGGGGAGGTGGGACGCTCTTGAGGCGGGAAATTTTTGAGTTATACGAGTACCCAATTTTGGTTGAACTTTTAAAAACTGTATTTTTCTAGAAAATGTTAATTGGCTTACTCCATATTTACAAACCTGATGTTCCCCTAATTGTTGTATTTTTGTTCAGAGTTTTGTAGACATTAATTCAGATTTGACCAAGCTATTGTCCTTTAAGTGGGTCCTTTTTTCAGACACCATGTAAGATAGAAGTGGAACGGAACATTAAAGCAATTACTCATTTCTTTTCATTTTTTTATTTAAAGAAATGTTTTACAATCCCCTCAAAATAATCAGGAAAGGAATCTGAAGGAAATATGTTAGGACTAATTTCATGTAAAATGAACTTCTGGTTTATTTGAGATCGAGAAACTTTTATCAAAAGCAGTGGCTGTTACATCTGTATTATTGGATACAGTTTACAGGGAGTGTCATGCCTTGCATGCAAAGAACAGGAAAAGCAGACCTCAACAGGACCGTTTCCAAATAAAACTCTAAGAATCTCGAAAACTTAAAAGGGTGATTATATTGTACTATCGCGACCATGGGCCAACTCAAAAAAATATTCTGAAATTTTAAAGTGTGCATATGATACAGTTTTATTTATATTCACTTCTGGTATCATGCCATAACATAACATACTATTTTTTGGAGAGAAGACATTTGGTCGATGTGAGCCTGAATCTGTAGATCTATTGTTTGCTTTTGCGCTTTTCAGCCTTGCAAGCAAAAAAAAAATTTTTTTTTTAATGCGATTTTGATTCCTGTTGTGGGAAGATAACTCATGGAGTCATGAGTCCTTTCGTCTTTCTTCAGGGATGTGCCCCCACACAAACGAAGAAGTCTACCAAAGAATGCATTTCTAATGAGAAGATGCGGAGTGGGGTAGCTTGTAAAACATTATAGTGAAAGTAAATTTTCATTTCGATCTCGTATTGCTGAAGCTTCTTCCTCGCACGATACCATGGCGACTCATACGTGGCCCTACTTACACAATATTGAGAGTAAAAACTTCAGATTTCTGATGTGCTGACTAGGTCAAGTAAGTTTCGAATTGGGGGGAGACGGGCGCTTACGTTTATTATTTTTACCGACATTAACAGTGTATGTCAACGTAAGTCTTGCTTTACTTTATTACCACAGGGTGGCATGAAGGCAGTGCTATGGACCGACAGTCTCCAATTTTTCGTGATGATTGCTGGTCTGCTGGCTATCTTCATACAGGGCTGTAAGGAAACAGGAGGCTTTTCCGCTGCCTGGGACTTGGCCGAAAAGCGAAAGAGGATTGTATTTGACGAGTAAGGATGTGGGATAACAAGAATATAAAAAAAAGCAGGGAGGACGAAAGGCGGACTGATTCACACACACACACA
>NW_004797497.1:389729-415165 GCF_000002075.1 Aplysia californica | reverse complement strand
ACACACACACACACATACACACACACACATGCACGCACGAACACACACACTCTCACACACACACACACACACACACTCACACACACACACACACACACACACACACACACGCTTTCACTCCATCGGTCGTTCGCTCGCTCTCCATTGAGAACTAGCATTAAATTAATACCGGTCAGTTTATCCGGCGTATTCTGTTTATGTTACAACATATTGAACCTTACACAATACTTTATTTTGGTGTTGGTTATAAAGGTATTATATGGAAGAAAAGTGATAATAGGTTTAAAAAAAACTTGTTGTGACTGCAAAATTCCCTCATACTTGACATATTAGTAATAAATCTATTTTCTTCCCTGTAACCCCTTTTATCCCTGCTCCGAGTCAGCTGCTTCCGCTGTTTGTTATGGACATTCTCGGTGACTTGCGCGGCATCCCTGGTTTGTTTGTGTCCTGTGTCTTCAGCGGTAATCTCAGGTGCGTACGGCTGTCTCATAGATAGTCTAAACTGTACAACATCACAATTTAAGACATATTTTAATAATAATTGTCTCCGACAAAGACAATCAGGAAATGACAAATGCAGTTTATTTGGACACCTGAATAGACATACGGTCTTGACCATCTGCTAGTTTTCACTGGCAAAATTGAAGGCAAACAAGGCACGGGTAGGCCCAAAACAAACCTTCTTGGAGAACCTGAACAAATGAGTAACTTGGAAAAATCAGGGTAGTGTAGCTTTTTTGAAGAGCATCCGAGCAAATGAAAGAATGAAGATCCATGATTGCTGATGTCTGCCGCAGATATGGCACTTGATGATGATGTTGAATAAGTGCGTTCGAGGAAGGTAAATGGCGTTAAGAACATATGTTAGCGTATGAATAAGTTTTAAGTAATTTCCAAGAAATACTTCACTTCTAAATCTCGAAGTAAGTGGTATGTCAGAAGCAGGATCTGATCTTATTTTCGCAATGTTGACTGAACACAGCAAAAACCTTCGTGGATTTGAGAGTCCTACAGTTTTTTGTTTGTTCATATGTTTTTTATTTGACTTTTTTTGGGGACTTTTTTTAACTGAGAACTTTAGCTCCTTGACCAATTATTTTTGCTTCTACTTTAAAAAAAAATATATTTTGCACAATAAAAGCTAAAAATAATACATTTCATGATCTGAGCACGTTGGTTGCCCTCGATAAAAATTAAATACAAAGTGGTTGTAATTTAGAGGAAGCCACTTCGGGAAATCTTGTTGTCCTTTTTGAAGGGTCAACTTGAAGAATGCATTTGATAAAGGCTTTAAATCACTGAGCAGAAAATCATCCGCGTTCCTGATCATTTCTTTTTAGCTCAATATCCTCGGCCTTAAATGCCATTGCAACGGTTGCCTTCAAAGACTTCCTCCAGCAGTTTTGCTGTAGCGGAGTGAGTGAACTAACAGCGACAATCATTAACAAGGCATTGGGTAAGTAGTTATCGTTTATCGAGTAGTTAGGCACTTTATTCTCAACGATGATATTATATTCACACAATCATTATTACAATACCTGGATACCTGGAGGTGTCATCTCTGCCTCAGAGGTTGAAGTGTAATGACCCTCCATCCTTCACGGCCGCGACCTGCCGTATTCTTGTCAGTTCATGTTATTCTTTGCCTTCTTCTGGCTCTCCTGCCTCACATCTTTCCTATTAGCACCTCTTGTACAATAGTCGCGTGTCTTTTTAAATGATAAAAGTATTGTATTTTTCTACGTTTTATTTTATTCACCAGGGTTTGTCTGGTGTGTAGAATCTGACATACCTCATTGTCTGTCCTTTTTGTTTTTGAACTTACTCTCGCCATTCTACAGTTGCATCACATCTGAAACGCATTTATTTTGTTTTCTTCTTTCCTTGTCAAAGTCCAGGTCTCTGCGCCACATTACAGGAATATGAGGAAGATGTAGCATTTCAACATTTTCTTTCTTTAAGTGAGAGAATCAAATAGTTTGTACATTTGGCTGAATCCTGTTTTTGCAGTTGTTGTTCCTATGTTTATTTCTTTATCACTTCTTCAATCATCTGATATTGTTGCCCCTAGATACAAGAATTGGTGCACTTGTTATTACAATACGTTTCCTTTTTGACAGTGTGTCCGATAACACGCTTGTCGGAGGGCCATTCTAGCGTAGCAGACGGTCAGGCCGGCCACACGCCCCCCCCCTTTACTTGATTTTAGTTGTGGCCGGCCGAACATAAAATTATCTTTTATGAGCTTATTGTAAGTACACCCTGTTGTGAAGATTATATCAAATTCGGAATCGGTGTTTCAAAATTATCAACATTATGAATCGCGAGATATTCTTTTTCTTGCTGATTTTTTAAGATCACAAAAATTGAAATATTTTTACCTAGATTGCTTCGTGTAATATTTGTCGCTTATCACAAAGAGGATGAACAAACTGTCGCTGTGAATAAATTGGCCATACCAGAGAATTTTACTGTAAATCCTCTCTGGTCTGATAATACCCCATTTAGTTAGACGTTATGGTGGCAGTCGCCGCAGTTACGCGCAATCCACGTAGTACAGAGAAGGGATATAACTGATATATAACAATATTGTGCATCTAACACTAACAGTCTTGTCTTCTCCTATCACTGTTTGTTATAACGGAAACTTCATTCGAAGACTTAGTCGCCTATGATGTCTGAGTCAATGCTACAAAGCAGTTCAGTTTATGATCCTCCTCTACTGTAGAATCTGAACATTATTATTGTTTATTTGTAATTTTTAGACATTAGTGAAGATTTCACTACTAGTTTTAGAAATTTAAAAAAAAGTGTCGTATTTAATCCAGTGATCATAATATTCGCTGAGCTTATGGTGATAATGAACTTGATCTGTTATGTTATAGATTAGGGTTCCAATCAGAGTCGGTTATGCGATTTGAATCTGAGACCATCTTTTAAAAATCCAGGAACTTAGCCTCTCACCTCGAGTTAAAACTAATGTCCAAGTGCTACTCGTTCGAAATAATGTGTACGTTATTGTGATTGTTTTATAACCAAAAGATTGAAACATGTGTAAAAATCTTATAACTCTTTCATCTGCAATTTCCAGTTGTCATATTCGGTGCTGCTGCCATCGCCCTCGCGTTTCTTGTGTCTCAGCTTGGTAGCGTTCTACAGGTGGGTCTGTTCTGTTTGATTCTTCTCTGTTAACACCCCTGCTGGTGTGCTTTGCTTTTAGCCTTTTCTGGTCTACTCTATTTCACTCTACATTTTATTCTTACCCATTCTATCCTCGTCTGTTTATTAGTTGCTGGTTTGTTTCGTTTGCATGCCATTTTTCTCTTTAAATTGTTCATTCTAGTGTTTTAAACACTCTTTCATTGCATGTCATCTTTTTGCAATATTTGGGCTCTTTGTCGTTGCACCAAAAGATGTTGGTCCAATTCTCAAGAGAGGAGTTCTATGTAATCGAGCATCTTCTTTTTATGCGGGATACTGTGTCCTTCTCGTTTATGTATTTTCACTGAAAGACTTGATCGAAGCAGCGTTCAACCTCTCCCCCCTCCCCTTTCCGCTCTGTTTTAGAACTAATTAAAACGTGAAGCATCTTGATGAAACAGGAGCTCATCAATTAATTAAATCAAAGAAACAGTTGTTTGTTTGGGTTTTATTGGGTTTTTTTACCATTCCACATTTTTCTTCGGATATTCTTTTTCTTGGCTCAATACAATTTATGGTCATTAAAAACAAATTATATGTGGACTTAACTAGAAATCGTTTGCTGTTTCCAAGGACACTGAAACTTTCAAAGTCACCAAACTTTTGCGGCAATTTTCTCGTTATTTTTACCCCTAAAACCAGGCGGCCCCCTTCAATCGCAAATATCTGGACTTCTTTTCAAGATGCATCCAAAAGTTAGACAAATGAACATGCTTTAAAGTGATACCAATACCGCAACATGCCCAAAATTGACGAGCGCCTGATTCCACCGCGTCGTGACACAAATTGTGTCAAATGGCCGGGTGACTCAACACTAAGACTTGCTATTGTAATTATTTTTCTAACTTGCTATACTCTATTTTATTATTGTTTAATTCTGTTATACAATATTCAGATACATGTACTCTATATTGTACTTTACTTCGCTCCGTTTTATTTAGTTTTATCCTATTATTTTATGTGCGTTTTACGTAAAAGAAAATATTTTTGCCTGGTCTATGAATTTCATCCACTCATTAGTTTATTGTTAAACCACTGTACCTGTCTGTCTGAAAGGCCCGTGTACTTTTGTGTCTATTGAAAAGATCATGAAAGACTAAGTTGTTATTACCAGCATCGTTGTGGTTATTGTTGTAATTTAGATAGCAATAATTTCTGAAGTATTTTACGATCCGTTGGATCCCTTTGTTATGTAATATTAACTTCAAGCTGCGGCACACAATGTACGAAATATGACAGAACACATCTGGTGGTTACATTTTGCGGCTATCATAAAAAAAAACTAATCCGCGTCGTACATTTTTATGCTACAGCTGTGACTGTTTAAGCCAAATTTATCTGGTCAGGGCTTCTCGTTCTTGAAGACACTTTAGCTATTATTGTTTGTTTTTTATTTCGTGCAGCCCACCTACGGTTTCGTGCATATTTCCAAGCGGGGCTTTGAATAATACATGTCACTACCCGTGTGGTGTCCATCTCCTACCTAAAATTATCAGATTTCCCAATAGCGGGTGACATCGCTCAGATAAGCCAGCGCTGGTCCAGGCAATCTTTTCCGCCTTATTGGTGGATCCTACTGACTACCTGTTCCTGAGGACGCGCTGTCAGATAGGTTGGTATTGTGTTGGACTACTCAGCGGATGCCCTTAGTTCGAATCCTCAAGGGCTGGTCTTTGAGTTGTTTTGGCAGCTTTTAAGGTTTCCCCAGTTGTTAGGATGGGCCCTATCGTAGATGGACGTTTAATTCTGATGTACCACCTTTTAAATAATCTTAGTGTTGGAAGGGGCGTCAACCCCCCACAATGACACTTGCTCCTTTGATATTTTTCTGTCTTTTTCATTTTGAGTGAAGACAAGCACAATGACACAATAACAATCCGTTAGTGCTAGGGAAATACAAGACACGCCCAGTCGACACAAAGCTAGTATAGACTAAGAGACAGAATGAACAGAATGGGAATAAAAAAGTAGAATCTTCCGGTGGCTCCGTCATAGAAACTGCTCACCACCAGTGTTATAACTAATGACACGTGTTTCGCTCGTATATCTCATACATTAGTGACAATTAGTACTACTGGTTTATGTTTTTATAAAAATATATTTTAAATTGTATGCACACGTGCAATTTAGTGATTGCGTTGTAAGAGATTTTGAACTTTTTTGCTTTGCACACCCAATAATTTTCTTTTTCTTTTGTTTCAACTATTTTACATGTTCCTTACTTGTCTCTTAGTTAGTTTTTTTTTTGTGTTTTTTTTTGGGGGGGGTGCTTTTGTTTTGTTACAGTTAAACTTTCGAAAGGAAATCCATTCTTTTGGCTTCCGTTGATATTGTATTATTATAATTTCAGACAAAAAGCCTTATTACAAAGAAAACCTTTATCGCTGTCTTCACAGGCCACCATCGCCATTTACGGCATCCTGAACGGTCCCCTCTTCGGTTTGTTTGTGCTCGCTATGTTCTTCCCTTGGACAAACAAATGGGTAATCTTTTTCATCAAATACAGGGTGATCCAAAAAAAACTGTAAACCTTTTTTCTGAATATCCCGCACAAAATTTCTACTGGAATGTTGTAATTTGGAACAGATATCATTCGTTCAAGAAGAATTTGTTTGACATAATTTTCATAAAGAAGAAACTTGTTTTCGAAGACAAAAATGGTTTTAATATAAACCACCTATGAACGCAAAAAGCACCAATTTAAAATATCTTGTAATTTAAGGAGCCATGAAATGAGCTGTTTGTTTTATCCCTCCCTTTTAATAAAATATAATCTTTCCATCCTTGTCACACTTAAACAATACTATTTCTTTTCTTTTACAGAGTTTTTGAAAAAAAAATAATTTTGGAATTCCAACAACTAGTGTTCAACATGTCCTCCTATGGACTCGTCACATTTTAATGTGTTGTTCGTAATGTTCAGTTGTGGACAAACACAGAAATCCACCCAACCATGTGTACTCAAAAGCCACACACTCTGTACACCTTAGAGTATGGAGTTGCTTCTAGAGACAGTAGGTTGGGGGGGGGGGTGAGGTTGCCCAAATAGGCATTTGAGGAGTTAACATATCCTGAAATTTTAATAATAATGTGGAATTTGCCAAGGAGTCAAATGTCATAGAGGAATGTTCACTTTTTTAAAGACGATCGAGGAATCATGAACACATTACTGTCGTCTGATTCACGTCCGCTTTGCAAACAGGAGAATGGTACAGTCGTAGATGGAGATTATCTGCCTTGAAAATGGGGACCATTGAGGTTTAGGAAAATCCTTGCTGCTCTCTGCTCGTTACTAATCTTAACCATGATCTCAGCAGGCAAAGGAAACTTGAGAAAAACTATCTGCAAACTTCTGTTGGCGGTGAGGTTAGTGTATGTAGCGTGCGATATGGCATGATCGTTGTGACTTGTAATGGTAGGCCTAATGCGAACTTGTTCGTCATGCTACAAAAATGAGGACATCGCTGAAAATGAGTTTTAAAAAAATGCTATATAGAGAAAAACTATTCTGTGAATTTATCTTATATTAAATTCAGAAAGATTCTTTTTTAATTCCAAATGTTGTGTACAAATTTGAAACGCACAACTTCAGTAGGGAGGAAAATGTTCACCAAAAAATTTCATAAATATATATATTTTTTTAGATCACCCTGTATTTTCGGCTTTTTGTCCTTTACAAACGCTTCTGTGTATGTGTTGTTATTTTTGTGGTTGTAGTTTTTCTCGTTTGTTGTTGCTTATACTGTTGCGTTGATCACGTTGTTTATGTCGTCGTTGTGCGATGGTTGCTCTTGATGCATTTCATCGTCTTCTTTTATTACAATGTAAGTCACAATGTAGCAATTTCCCCGGCCACAAAACAACAAACCTTTCTCCATAGGCCAAATCAGGTCATCGGAATTTGAGGAAATATTCCAACAAGACCAGGACAAAACAATTCGAGCTTTTCCTGTGATACGATTCCAGGGCGTACGTTTGGCGGGTCATGCTCAAAATTATAGTTTGTCCACAGCTGGGAGAAGAAACAAGGGAAATAGCGAGATTCGGTTCTAGACACGCTTGATAGCACCAAGTGACCACATTTCAGCGCTGTTTGCCGACACTTTGCTGGAGACAAGAAACCTCATTCGACCGCTACTTGAACATTTGTTCCTGTGTAAGGACGAAAGGGCATTCCAGTGCTTTTGAGAAACTCTCTTTTCCTCAGGTATCCCCCCAAACCCCCCCCCCCCCCCAAAAAAAACAAAAAAAACAAAAACAAGAAAGAATATATAAATAAATAAATAAATAAATAAATAAATAAGTAACTAGAAAAATAGAAAATTAAACAGACATTTTTTTAAAAAGTATATAAAAAAACAGAACAAATAACGCCCCGCTATGAGTGATGGAAGTAGAAAAAAAATTAGTTGGAAAGGATAGACTACCACCAGAGAAATGGAAAAAAAGTCGACAGAAAAAGATATAATATCTAAATATGTGCAGGATGAACAACATGCTATTAAATAGTTTTTATTAACATATTCTGTTTAGACATAAGCAAATTCCACCAAGTGTACGGTCATTTTAATCAGTATGTAACACATTTTAACCGCAAACATTTTAATGTACGCACATGATTTTATGCGACAGTTTTAATACCGTAAAACGCAGGTGGGAATGTTTAAAGCATTGCTCAAAATATGTCAACTCCATTGTTTTTCCAAAACGAATGAGGAAGTACTGAATAGCACCACATCGTGGTCACCTGTTCAGTCAGGAGAATTGTCCTTGGGCACCATTTATTTGATGTGCATTCCCGATAGCTACACAAATGGCCCTCTTGGCCATTTTAGATCTAAGATAGCCTTTGTGGCGCTTAATCGTGGTTTAGCGGAAACAAGGGATATTTACAAAAAGTGCCGGATCTCCTAAACCAATCTCTCTCACTCTTCGAGCCATTATAGATCAATGTTTTATGTTGCTGTTGTTTGATTGTTTTTTGTTGGGTTTTTTTGTTTGTTTGAATTTTTTTTTTGGGGGGGGGGGGTAGGAGGTTTTTTTTGGGGGTTGTCTGTACGTTTTCTCTGTTTTGTTGTTTTGTTTTGCTTGTTTCGTATTCATGCTTTTTTGTATTGATAGTGTATTGTTTTATATTTGTTTATTTGTTTGTTTGTTGTTGTTTTTTTAGTTTATAGTTTTTAGGATATGGAGTGGTGATGGTTTTTTTGTACGAAGAAGAAGCTGACTCTCAAAGAAGGAGTTAAAAACCTGTTTTGTTGTAACAAATATAGTCATACTTTTGTAGATAACACTCAAACTATTGACCGAAATAAGTAAGCTCTCAACTTCTTTTCCAAATTTTGAAAGGCTCTGTCTTAAAAGAGTTATGTCAGGTCTTGCTTTATAAATAATAATAATAAAAATAAAAATAATAATAACAATAATTTAAAAAAAAAAAAATTATTAAAAAAAAAAAAATAAATTAAAAAAAAAAAAATAATAATAATAATAATATTTTATTGTTAGTGTTTCATTCCGTCACAGTCGACATAATTAAGATTTTTGAGGAGGTTGACTTAAACCATGCCGGTCAGGGGCAAACCCCATCTGAAAGTCCTAATTGTGTTTTTTCCACGTTTAAAAGACGACTCGTTTACGGGAACGACAGATTATGCTCTTGGTTTACGGGAACGACAGATTATGCTCTTGGTTTACGGGAACGACAGATTATGCTCTTGAGCGTTTTACTTGTCTGCGTGCTTGTATGTCCCACAACTCAGGAGACAACACAACCGGTATTGTAAGATTTCGACGCATTAAAAAAAAAGTGTTACAATTTTTGTAAAAACTATTAATTTTGTCCACAGGGTGCTTTTCTTGGCCCATTGGGTTCCCTTGCTTTTATGGGATGGATCGGCATAGGAACGTTCGTGCACAAAATATCAACAGCAACGAAATCTCCTGTCAGCGACCTAGGCTGCAACTGGGCTGTGAAGAATCTCAGTATGGAGACCACTACAGCCATGACAGCCAGTCTTATCAATACAACTGCGGCGCCAGCGGCTGCTCCAAACAGGTATCTTCTGGTACTTCCCTGTCATCTCTGTATGGGACATTAAGTAACAGATACGGGTTAAAGTAATTTCGACAACCCCATTCACAAAGAAATTAAACATGTCTTTGAGCATGACGTCACGGCGGCCTCAATGTAACATCCCTGAGAGTGAAGAACTTGGAAGTGTAGAATAGGTTGAGCAGAATTCTGCTGGCTCTTCATCTTGTAGTGCAATTGACTTTGCGTATGTGATCGTGTTTCCTACTTTAGTCTGATACCACACTTCCACGGTCCAGCACATAACGAATGTCCTTAAAGTAGAAGTTACGACCAATGTAAAAGACAAACATAAACGTAATAATAGTCATAGTGTGACTTCGAGCAAACTGTAGGGGCCGAGAATCCTAGAGGGTCACAGGCTCACATACATTTATCACATCTATCTTGTACCCTTGGTCCCCCCCCCCCCCCACGTTCGTTTAAAAACATCCCCTCCTCTCCCCTTGCACTTCTAATGGATCCTATTTTGTCATCTGTTTGTGGACATCCTAGATAATAATTAATGGTTATGCATGACTGTGCTCTCAGCATAATTGCACCTTGTGTTCTCCTCAGCTACGAAGGAATCTACCGCATCTACACGATCTCCTACTTCTACTACACAGCTCTAGGCATGACTGTTACCGTTGTGATCGGACTCATCATCAGCTTCATCACAGGTACGTTTTATCTGCTTGGTATGATTTTTCCTTGTTTGTCTGTTTGTTTTAGTAAGTATTTTACGACACTTGCAACTGCATAATAAGGTAATATAAGCGCACTGGACACATTTAGCTTTTTGAATTTTGCCCAGGTGGTGGCCCAAGCCTACTCTTGTTGATTTTAGGACCACCAAGGGATCTTTAAAGTGCGCAACTTGCACACGGGGCCTCCGAGAGTTTTTTGACCGTGTCCGAGAAGGCTACGTGTTATATCTTACCTACCCTATGATCAAGGGTGCAGCAGTAAGAAGGAACCAAGGAGTAGCAGTAGAAAGGCTGCAGAAAGAGTCAGGAGCCCAGAGGAAGGGGCAAAAAGGGGGGAGAGGGGTGTAGGCAGAGAGTGGATACTCTCTACCAGGTTTCGAACCTAGAACTTATTGAATGAGAAGTGAACAACATACCTCTAGACTACGAGAGGCCCCCATGATTATGATTCTTAATTTTGTATTCTTCTCTCTATGGCGATTTATCGGTCTTCGTTTTATTGAGCATTTTAGAATGGCAGTGTCTTCGGTTTTTGTGCTATATACAAAGAAATCTGAGCTGGTATCATCAAACGGGTGTGCTCTCATACTTAATAATCAAAATGATTATTTTATGAATTGCACCTTCTATAAATCCAATACCCTGTTAGACACAAGCAATTCATTCTAAAGTTAGTCCGGCACAGCCATCAGGTTTCAGGGGTCTACTTTGGACTTGACCGCACCCTTAATCGACTGGTTAGCACGATAGAGAGCTGTTTGGAAGACAAGCTGGGAGGTAATTATTTTATTCTATTGTGCGAGAGACTTTAAAGGCAGGCGCGCTTCTTTCACTGGGCAAGACCAGCGGCGCCGGTCAGTTTTTGTCGGCTGTACAGAGGACAAGAGATTGATTGCTGACGATAATTGTTATTTTGTTTCAAGTAAATACACATTAATATCTAGTCAACGGTCAAAAAGCACTCGGCTGATTTGAAGACGCTCTAAGAGACAATAGTGGTTCTTTAGTGTGTTGTCGCACTACAGAGACTCTTTCCGTCATCTTTGTTTATCACGCCGGCTCGTATGTAAATC
This sequence comes from Aplysia californica, assembly GCF_000002075.1. Lineage (NCBI taxonomy): Eukaryota > Metazoa > Mollusca > Gastropoda > Aplysiida > Aplysiidae > Aplysia > Aplysia californica. The sequence goes on along the minus strand of NW_004797497.1, from coordinate 404,105 downwards.
GCCCCTGTCACAATGTGAAACTTCTCTGCGCGAGACGCGAGGCCTTTCCGAACAGCGCCCGCGCGGCGGTGACGTCAGCCTCCGGGCGAATTCAGCTTTTGCCCAGAGAGATAAAGAAACGGTTCCTAATTGCCAATTGGCCTCTCTGTTACTTACAAAAGAAGGACACGTCTGCAGTACTAATACATATTATTTTACATAATTTCATCAGTTACATTCATCATTGAACATGTCTCTTATTACTGCTTGTACTTCAATTGTTAGCATAATTATTTCTATTGAGTTTTAAGCCATCCATGGTTCTGTTTTGTGTTCTCTTCGTCACCTATTTCCCGGAGTTCCCTTACTTGGCCAGGACCCTGGACCAGCGATCCTTTGTTCCGCCCAGTTATGTAATAGCGGGAATTTTAACAAGGAGAGGGAAGCGACCCGTTCGGCGGTCAGGTTCTGGGCCTAAAACAATACACACTCCTCCTCCCCATCCCCTTTTCCCTTTTCCACCTTTCCTCTTTTCCATCTTCACCCATGCTAGACTCAAATTGTCGTAGGCTAAATTTGTGCAATGTGTATGTGGCTGTGTGTTAGTAGGCTACAGAGTGCAGTACTTGTATCTGGTTCTAGACTTCATCTACATGGGACAGCGTCATTGGTAAGGTATAAATTGTCAGCACACAGGTTTCCTATTTTTACATAGCGAGTGCCTGTCGTGACTTTGCGTGCGTGTGTGTGAAAAGTAGGTCTTTGGGTGATGTACAAGGGTAGGGCTAAGAGGTGGTTGCTTCTCACTTTCAGTTTGTTTTCTAGTATACCGTAAAAGTATTTCTTGTTTCGTGCCGATCAAGTCAGCTTCTATTCATATTTCAGTGGCTTCAGTCAATGTCTTGAAGCTCAGATTTACATTTTGAAGTTTGTAACTCCATGGATTTTCTTCAACTAAACACTTTTTATATATTACCCCCTCTCTCTCTCTCCTTCTCTCTCTCTCTCTCTCTCTCTCTCTCTCTCTCTCTCTCTCTCTCTCTCTCTCTCTCTCTCCCTCTCTCTCTCTCTCTCTCTCTCTCTCTTTCTCTCTCATCCACCTACCACCCCCCCACACGCAAAAAACATAAAGTGTACCGTAAAATTGAATGTCTGTCTGTCCGTCCGCCTGTCTGTCTGTCTGTCTGTCTGTCTGTCTGTCTGTCTGTCTGTCTGTCTGTCTGTCTGTCTGTCTGTCTGTCTGTCTGTCAGTCTATCTGTCTGTGTGTTGTACGTGTTCTGAGGGGGGGGGGGGGGAGGTATCGATGGGAATTACAGCCGGTCAGTTCTACAAACCACCAGCCGCCCCTGTTAAAGTGTATAAGTGGTATCTTATTGAAGAGGGAAGAATATCCCGTATTGGAAGAACAGCTGACTATCTGTTTCCCTTTTTCACTTAACAAAGTCTTTAACAGTGAGCTATGAGTTATCGTATACTTTCTCAAAACAAGCAAAATGTAGAGAAAGGTGTCTATAGGTTATCGAATTCTGGCCAAATGCACATATTACTTTTTTCAAAGATTTCACAGACTACTGATTCACCATGCGCAATAGCAATGTAAGTAATAAGCTTCAAATAAGTGATTTAATGGAACTGTGTGAGAGGATGGTATTGCTGTTTTGTTTAATTTCTTTCCTATTAATTAATGTGTCGAAATCGCCTGACAATGAACTTTTTAGAGTCAATGATTGTCATCGGGTCAGAGGGGTTTATTTTTCTTTGACTAAAGCAATGACGGTGTGTTCTGTCAGGTTTGTTTTTAAAGGTTTTTACTCAGAGTTTGGTTGATTTGATTGTAATACATCCGAGCAAATAAAGAAACACGCGGGTCATTACTTATTCAACATCGGCAGTACAATAGAAGTATTGTTTCAGGTCGGACGAAGCCGTCCAGCGTGGATCCCCGGTACATCTGCCCCCTGTTTGACATCGTGTTCCCTTATCTACCAGAGTGTGTGCTCAAGCCATTGCGCTTTGGGGTGGACCATAAAGGGGTAGGTTAGCCTTGCTTAATTATGACATCAACATTGACCCAGTGTACCATAAGAAAGTTTGTGAATTGCTTTTTTTTCGTCCGAAGTAGACGATATTATTATACTTCTGTCAAAGATAGTAAATAACAAGATGGGCCACTCAGCCAAAAAAGTGTCCGCTGGAAGTATGCTCTTTGCTTCAGATGGCGCTGCAGTCTGTTTTGAAGCTCTCTTTCGTTTTTCCAGAAGAAGAATAGGAATAGCACCTCCTTGCGTGCGCAGATCGACTGCTGTTCATCAGCAGTTCGTGTTCGTTAAGTGTGGAGTTTTAGGTTTTTTTTAATTTTAATGACCTCTCGCCTTTCATTCTAAAGTAAAATTAAACGAAGAAAACAATCACCCTTTCCTCAGGTCAGCGTAACCCTTTTTAAAAAGCGTTCTTCCGAAATTTATTCAAAAACTTGCTAGTTTCACTTTGATTTTTTAAACTCAAGTAGGGTAACTCTGTTCGCAAAAGGTGCGCTTTTGTGAAGAGGGCGCCACCGAATTTTGAGGACACTTTTTTAATTGGCTCAAAGAGAGAAGTGGCCCCTCTTGTTATGTAGACTCTTTGCTTCTGTTGATGCATTCGTGCGATTAGGGGTTACCTCCCAGAAATATTTGCGATGTGAAGTAAAAGGTGAAAAACGTTTGACTTTGCAATCTATTCAGATGTCGAATCCAACATTCGCAAGATATGAGACATTTTATTCTTGCTTTCATTGATCTTTAATTTATGTGAACAAGTCAGAAATTGCGTTTTCTTAGGTGTGATTCAACTAATTAGCTAGCCTGCTCTACACCCATTCACCCCCCCCCCCCCCAACGCCTCTATCCCTCAACCCTTTCACCCCTTAAATATACTTACAATCACGTTTTCCTCATTTCCTTCTCAAAACTCTTTCCCTGCCCCCCCCCCCCCTTTCCAATCAAAGTGTCCCTCCCGTCTAGAACGCATGCGCTCCTTTCATTGTACTCACTGAACCTATATTGTTGATTTATGTCTCCTGACTTCTCACATGTCGAACGTGTCCTGTTGTCTTCTTTCAGAAATATAAAACCAATGAGTCGGCTCTGGAGATTGTCGTCAAAGACCCCAAGGAACCTTCTGTCGAAAATGGAAACGCCATGAAGAAAATTGGAAGCAAACAGGGCCTCAGTAACCCTGCCTTTGAAGCAAAAGAATCTGTCGTTGAATAGCCAGCGGTATAAGACTACATAGGAGCTACTACAGGCATTGGAATTTGAGATCAGGCACGGGACAAGAATTTGTTGTTCACACTGAGCCAATCTTTAAAATGCTGATCCACACAGCATGACTCCTAACTGTGGACTGAATCGCATAAAATCTTGTTCTTGTCGTCACGCACATGCACAAAAAATGCATGATTTTATTTTGTTCTAATCCAGCGTAGACAGTATTGTATGTTTGGCCATAGAGGAATACGAACATTTCATTTACTTGACAGCCTGCCCCAAACCAATCTTTTACTATTAAAATTTTCAGCGTATCCAATCGAAAATCGTCATTGTCAGTGGCGGTGCCCGAAATGTGTTTAGTGCGTGAGTACGGTGTCTTGTTCTAGGACAAGTCAATGCGTTTCTACAAAGTGAAAGTTAGGTCTTATTCTAAAAAAGGTAACGTGTCTTGGAAATGCATAATCTGGTGTGCACGAATTAAAAGCATTCTGACTACCCATGAAAATGAATTATAACACATTAGTAACAATAATGATTATGATAAGAAAAATAATAACAACCACATTAAATACAATTTTAATGCTCCCTAGTGGAATCGTCTTTACAGTGTCCCCGAATGTTCCGAAGGTTTGCACGAAGTCTCATGGTATGGTGATGACTTCGATAATATAAGCCCCTAAACTATTCAGCCAAGATGAGTAGGCAAAGGCAACAAGACAGATATGCTGATTTTGCTGGTTTGGGGTTTGTGCTTTTGTGTTTTGAATTTTCTATATCTTCTTAATATTTTATGTGCCATTATGTTGATTTGAGTTTGTACATACCCTGTTAAGCATATCTTTTGGACGCAGGGGATTTTTTTCACTATTATTGTTTTAACCGGATCGTTTATCCAGAGAGATAGGTACCATGACTTGTGGGTTGACCTGCAAGGAGACCCACCGCTCCAGGGCGAGTGGAGTCATCATAATACGATGAAACCACCTTACCCAGGGGAAGTCCCCCCTCCCCCTTATACTTCATAGGAGTTCAGCCCTCCCCACTCCAATCCTGCATGCTACACGTTAAAACGTTTGATTTCTTGAGCACTATAAAACTAGATAGTTATTATACGAGTATTTAACTGTTCCCCCTTGCTGAATATGTATAGAACGTCTTTACTGAAATGTATGTTGAGGAAGGTTTTGAGGATTAGAGTTAGTGTTGAAGGGGTGCAATGGGAAGGGTTATATCCAATGAGACTCGTGATCTTTTGAAGGCTGAAATATATAACGCCTTATCTCCACCTTTGAGGGGTAAACTAAATAAATAGTAAAACACTTACCCTGTTCTAATTGTTCTCATCACATACCAGCTTGTTGCGCAGGAATTACGGTCTCTTCGGTCTCTTACCTGATTCTGTTCTGAAAGTGAAAACGAATGCCAGCACTACCCCCCCCCCCCCCCCCCCCCCCCGCCCTTTCAACAAGCCAATCACTATGAAACACAAATATTCTGAGTCCTAGAGTGACCTCTAGGGGATCACATCTTTTCAATAAAACATAAATGAAAAATATGAACCTGAAAACCATTTCAGCTAAACAATTCTATCATCATCATCTTCACCATCATCATAGTCGCCATCATCATCATATAAGCAAATCATTCGCCTTGTTGTTTCTTTCACAATTATATATTGATATTACCACGTTATATTTTGTGTGCAGCAACCAACTCAATGACCTATAAAAGTTCATTGAATCAAACCTTACAGCTCAATGAAATATTATTGTGTACCTTTTTATTTTACCCAGAGATGGTACCAATAGCACCACCACTGCTGTAAACAGATTAGAAAACATAAAATCATGACTGTAAGGGTGTATGTGTGCTTTTCTATGAGCATGTGTATGTGTGTTTGCCTATCAGTGTAAAACGTCGAGAGAGAGAGAGAGAGAGAGAGAGAGAGAGAGAGACATATATATATATATATACATATATATATATATATATATATATATATATATATATATATAAAGAGAGAGAGAGAGAGAGAGAGAGAGAGAGAGAGAGAGAGAGAGAAAGAGAGAGAGGCAGGGGGGAGATGCGTGTATGTGCTGTTTTGTATTTTTAGGGGGTGGGGGAGGGGGTATACATTAATTTTGTCCCCTTGTCAAACTTTGTTGAATAAGACACCCACTTCACAATACAACGAAAAAAATAATAGTAATAACGCGATAAACACTGCTGAAATTTCCAAAATCATTGGCTTTTATTACGGGAACTATGGCTGATTTTCTATCAAATTGTACATTTTATGGTTTATCTATCGATGAAATGAACTCAAGATATTTGCGATTGAAGGATGAGAGGACGCCTGGTTTCAGTGGGGAAATATGCGAGAAAATGGCCACCAAAATTTGGTAACTCCGATAGCTAAGGTCTTTGAAAACTGAAAAATGACATATTTTGTACCTTTTATCAATACTTTTCTGTCAAATTTACGTATAATGTATTTTTATATGGAAATAAAAGAGGTTAAGCCAAGGAATTGAAAAAACGTGATAAAAATGTTCAAACTGACGAAAAAATGCCTGTTTCTCCGATTTGGTTATTTTGGCGAGCGCCTGATTTCACCACGCTGCCTAACTATTATTGAAGAATGCTTCAGTCTATGCATAGTCTACTTTCGTGTCCTTTGCTACGGATGGAGGACAAGAGAAACTAGCTGCGTTCACCTTTTGTATAATATAAATTATAATACTACGCATATGATGTATTTACAAAACTTTCATTTAAGCAAAATATATCTACACACACGGGCGTCACACACAAACACACACACACACACACACACACACACACACACACACACACACACAATCGCACACACACACACAATCGCACACACACACACACACACACACACACACTCACACACACGCGTGCGTGCAAGCGCGCACGCATGCACCCTTAATACATAAACATACCTTCGAATACAAACGTATGCAAAAGCATGTACACACACAAACACAAACACTTTCCGTTTCAGAAAACGTCTTCAGCAGACATCAGCGTAGCTTTGATTTCTTGTAGGAGTTTAGATTCCCGAAAGTTTCAACCGGGATTCTTCCTCCGATGTTCCTCGATCCGGAATGAACACAGGGACGTCTAAATCGGTCACACGCACGAACGATCCAAGACTGGGAGTACCTTTTTTCTTTTGTGACCTGGGTAGAAAATGTATACAGATTAATGTGCCAAAGAATAAAAATGCTAAATACCTGTCAGATTAAGGAGAAAATATCCTAGACGAAGTGATCAAGAATGATCTGTTTGTGTGAGATTATGCTGTATGTGCGTGCCTGGTATAGCCTATACGACAAAAAAAGAAAGAAGACTTTGTGTGTGTGTGTGTGTGTGTGCGTGTGTGCGTGTGTGTGTGTGTGTGTGTGTGTATGTGCGTTTGCGTGTGTGTATGTGCGTATGCACGCGTTTACGCCGCTTTGAGTTTATGCCTGCGTGAGAGAGAGAGAGAGAGGGGGTGTGTGTGTGAGAGAGAGAGGGGGCGTGTGTGTGTGTGTGTGTGTGTGTGTGTGTGTGAGAGAGAGAGAGAGAGAGAGAGAGAGAGAGAGAGAGAGAGAGAGAGAGAGAGAGAGAGAGAGAGAGAGAGAGAGAGAGATAGGGGGGGGTAGCGTGTCGGGGATAGAGAGATTATTCCCGCGGACATTGTGTGTACGCTTGTGTGAGTAGGGTGTGCATTGTGCATTGTTAAATTCCGTTAAAGTATCACTGTGCACGAATACAATGAGTGCCTTTCTGTATTGATGCTGAATCTTGGCATATTTGGGCTGTGGTGCATTCACCAAAAATCCCAGGTGGATCATGAAAATGTATCTTGTAAATCTTATTTAGTCATACTTGTAGGACTTGCTATTTTGACGTTGGTGGTGGTTGTGCTGTTTTGGTTATCCTGTCGTTGCCAACTTTGTTTCCATCTTTTCCCGTTTTCATGTCCTTCTTTTCTTCTATTTCTAAGTCGTCCTCTACGTCAACGCTCTCCACCTCCTCCCACAAATAGTTATGTTTGTATTCAGCATGGCTATGGAGTGATCCAATCCTTGGTTAAATCCCTAACACGATGTTCTTAATTATACTGGGTCTTTTTATCTGAGTATTCAAGGCTCTTCGGATCCGAGCGGTGTCTGTTGTGTAGCGGTTGGGTGGTTCATCGCTTCTCGCAGAAGATCTTAGTTCGATTCCAATGTTGGGTGTTTTGTGTCGAGACAATTGGTATGTCTGCTGGGACCTTCTATCCCTCTCAGCTTGGATTGTCCCCAGCAAGCAGGTTAAAAAAAGAGTCGTCCTATATGATCTCAACTGTTGGATGGGGGCGTGTAATATCTACAATGACAATCAATACTCTTACCATTCTTGACTGGGTCTTAACATAGGTGCATGTTTAAACTGGATTCCCGGTCACTTGAATAGCGACACAGTGCTGGATAGGGACATTTAAACCATACCATATTATACGATGAGAAAGGCTAGAGTTTCAGTACGAATAATGTCCCCTCCAACGATACCCTTTATTTTTCTAGTCTTTCTCTTTCCCTTTCAGTTGTATATTATTATGTTCCTTCTTTCTTCATGACTTCATCACTGCACCAGGTTCTTCGGCTATGATAGGCCTTAACGTGTCGGCTAATTGCAGTAGATGGCCGTTAATGTCATATTTAGAAAGAAAACACAAAAGAAAAAAAAATTACTCAAGTTTTGTCCTCACAGCGTACTCACTTTATGAGATTCTTTGTGTCCGCGATTGTGTTTGGCAAAGACTGTTTGTTTGTCTCAGGAAGTATCAGTGCAGATAGGAATGCGATAAGGCCAGCTATCCCACACACCAAGAGAGGGAGAACTTCCTTCATCCGACCACCTAGGAGGACACCCTGGGGAAATGCACAAATCGGGCAATTCGCTACAGAAAAAAACACGATTGAATACACAAATTGTATAATTCACTTCAAGAAAAAGACGAAAATAAATGCACAAATTATTCAATTTTGTACACGAAAAAGACCAAATTAAATGCACAAATTACGCCACAAGAAAAAGAAGAAATTAGTTACACAAACTTTATAATTTGCTAAAAGAACAGGATGAAATTAAATGTAAAAGGCATACATGCTGCAAATGTTTAGTTTGTTTTATAAAAAGTGCTTATTTTGGCACCAAAAATATGTCAGAACCAGCGTCTGTGGTGAAGCGGTTAGACACTTCGTTGTCGCACGCAGAAGACTGAGCTCCATTCCCATGTGGGGCGGTTTTTTATCAAGCATATAGGTCTTTCTGCTGGGACGTTGGCCCTGGCGATAATAAGGGTCGAACCTTAACTCTTAAATGATTTAAATAAAGGTATGAGTGTAAAACACCCGCTTTTATAACATTAAAAAAAAATTGATCTTTCGTTACGGACAATATGTAAATTCGAAATAAAAGTTAAAATCAAACATAAATCAAACATTGTGGTATGTTTAATTGACACCGATCGCTTAAATAACGTAAGTACAGTTGACCTTGTCCAAGACGGGGTCGCATTGTCATGAGAAAAATATTTGTCTTAGACAAATGGACGTGTTGAACAACGGTATAATATTACTAAATGCAAGGGGGCAAGTGAAAAGCGGTCGTTTGACGGGCATTATCTTGAACAGGTGGCCATTAAAGTTGATTCGACTGATTTCAAAAGGTCAGGTTTTAAGAGTTTATGATCAATGTCAGCTCACCATGTCGCAAGACAATAGTTTGCTGACACCTAGGTATGATCAGACTACGACGTTGTTTCATTTTCTGGTCTAATATTGCTTTCAGTTGGACTACTAATGCAGTTGGTTTTAATATTAACTAACACTGGCAAAAAGGCCCAGACGCTGCCATTTCCGTCCTCACAATAGATATAATATGCTATTACGTAGGGAATCTGGGTATTTTTGGAACAAATCAATGGCCTTGACAAAGGCATTAAGATGATCTTTAGGCATCTCTGTTAATGCCTCTGCCCCCCCCCCTTTTTCATTTTCCTTTCTCTCTCTCTCTTTCTTTTTCTCTTCTCTCTCTCTCTCTCTCTCTCTCTCTCTCTCTCTCTCTCTCTCTCTCTCGTTCCCTCTCTCTTTTTCTCCCTGCATATCCCATTCTCGTCTTTTCTCTCTTTATCTCTCCCTTCCCTCTCTCCATGTATCTCACTCTCCCCTCTTTTCTCTCTTTATCTCTCTCTCTCTCTCTCTCTCGCCTCCCCCCCGCCTCCCTTCTCTCTCTCTGTCTCTCTCTGTCTTTCTTCCTTCAAGTCTCTCCCTCTGTCTCTCTTTTGACTTGTTTCTCTATCTGGGGGGAAGGGGAAGGGTTAGACATTGGAAGGCGAGAACGGTAAGAGAGGCGATAAGGGAGGTAGAAGGCTCGTTGACTCACCACGTCAGCGATGAACGGTCCAGAGACGCTCCCTAAACGCGAGGAAAGGGAAAAGATCCCCAAGCTAGTGGTTCTCAACGGGGTTGGTACAAACTCAGAACTGAACATAAAAAGGATGTTGAAGGAGGAGGACACTCCAAACCGACCAATAAGAGATAGGATGTTGACGATGGTTGAAGTCATGCCTATGGAAAGAGCATAATAGGACATTATCTTGTGTGCACAAATTCAGCAGTAAGGAAATTCCTCTTACTATCTGATTCTGAAAAAAAAATATGGTGAAATGGTATAGGTTTAACGCCCCTATCAACACTATTAGGTTATTTAAGGGGCGGAACCTCCTAGTTTAACGTCCGTCTCCGATAGGACCGAGCCAAGTGGGAAGTTCGTGTAAAGTGCCTTTCCCACGGACACAACGTTGGACCGAGCTGAGGCTCGAACCCCCGAACTCGCATTCTCACGATTATGAGTCCGGTCGCCTAACCACTAGGCTACCGACGCCACCTATCTGATTCTGATCATACATAGAAGAGCAATAAAAGAAACAATGCCAGTATTATATCATCTCTATATAGAAACATCAAACAAAATTATCAATTGGTGAATAGCTATGAAACTTTAAGGCGAGTAGGTTTGGAGTACCAACAGACATATTATGTGTAAGTTGAGTTTTTGTTTTTTATTGCCGCCTACCCAATAAGAATGCCCTTTTGGTTGTATAAATGCAACATCTCCTTTGTCATTGATTCAATTTTTATCGGGAAATCGTACACCCCCCTCCTCCTCCACCGATGTTTGCTGCTGCAGGGGGTGGGGGGGGGGGTGGGGGGGGGTAGCGAGGTGCGAAGTTTTTTGTCTTTGTTGCCGTCGATGCTGTCGCTGTTGTTGCGGTTGCTGCTGCTGTTTTTAACTCTTTTTACTGTATTTGCATCCAATTTGGTCATAATTTGAGGTAATAAAATAAATCAGTAATAACGAGCAACGTCTTACCTGGCTCTGCAAAGTAAAAGGGGATGACGGTGGCAAGGCAGGCTACTGCTGACAGAAGCAGGAATGCCTCGTAGCTCGCCTTTCGTCCTGAAGACAAGGGTTAATTGATAGTCAGATCTAAACGTTATATAAAATGAAATCTTTGAGAAAAGGCACAGTATGAAGTAATTCGATTGATTGAAAACAGTGGTCACAGAGAGATCAAAGTTGAAAAAAGTTATTAAAGTTTGTTGGGCTGCATCTTTTTAACACCTACACTTTCTTTCCGGTAAACATGTTTCAGAGTTTGTTAGAAAACCTAGTTGCGGTTTTTTAAAGTGTTTGAACTTGATCTGCTGGTGCCAATGATGCTACTTCCTAGACAATTTGGGGGTATTCAGAAACAATGCTTAGGTAACTGAAACAATTAAACATGATTAAATTATGTCGGATGAATCCAACCTGAATTTCTCTTTGCGCTGATATTGATGTATTTCTTACCTTGTTTTGATTGGTTGTTGTTTTTGAATTGTTTTTTTTTATTGTTTTCGTTGGTGCGTGGCGGAGCGGATAGTGCGCTCGTCTCCAAAGTGGAAAGTCCGGGTTCGAGTCTCGGTTCGGACACGAATTTTTTTCGCCCTCTCCTGCCCACCCAGCAGTTGGGGAAGTATAGGTGGCGTGGAAAATAACTGGCCACACTACCATAATATGCCGAGGCCCTGGAAGTTGTCTCACTTATAAGGCAATCCCCAATGTCCGGATCGGACGCGGGAACAACTTTGGTTAGGGTTATTTTTTGGCAAGTGGCTATTCTCCGGCGTCTCGCCGGTCAATAGATCGGAAGCTATTATCCGGCGTCATAACTAGGTCTAGTAAGTCTACCTTTCATTATATTTTATCTATGGTAATTGTCTATCATAACTTTATTCATTTATTTCCATCGTTCATTTGCTTATTTTAAAACAATTATTCTGTTTGTTTAAAAGAACAAAATTGATTTTGGGTCTAAAATCCTGTCTAGTCATAGTATAGCTTGCTGTTTAACATATTTCTTGTTGTTGCAATTTTCGATCAATTTAACTGATATGTCGCGACTTCAGTACTTTCTTGTCGTATCTCCATTTTTGTAAACAGCGAAAATGTGACTCCTTCTTATGCTCACTCTTTGTTATGAATTTGCGTCAATAGTTGTGAACACGTTTCTTCTAGCACCCAACATAATTTCAAATTGGAGGAATTGGGGCAGTTTGTGTCTGAAAACCTATCGTCTGTATCAATGGAAGTGACATGAAGTGGTAAAGTTGTAGGAATTTTTTTCCAAGACAAACAGGTGAGAGAGGTTTTTGCAAATCTGCGCCGACAAATTATTAGTAATAGACCGGCGGCGCGACGCCGGAGAATAGCTTCTGATCTATTGACCGGCGCGACGCCGGAGTATAGCCACTTGCTTATTTTGTGCTAGGTTTTTAGAGGGTGGAAAGAGGGGGAAAGGGTGGCGGTAGTAGGGAAAAAGAAACAAGCGAGCGTGAGATTGTTTTTATTTAATTTGAAACCAACATGAGACAGTGGCTCGGGTATTAGGTCTAAACTGCTGAAGGTTCAGAATACTTGTAGACGGTCAGTAGTACCTGTTTTCCTTTAACTCTTTCCGTGATAACCCACGATATATCGGTGGTATGAATTTACCTTTCTAATAAAACAGACTTTCCTTTCAAATCTAGATCCATTTTCCGATTAAATTCTCACACCATCTCTTTATACTTTTTTCAACTTTAATAATAATTATAAGTAATGATAACATGTTTACTTCATGCTGTTACAAGGTTCTGTATCAGACCTCTCAAATCAACCAACATGGTATAACCGTTGAGACTACTCTTACATGGAAACACTCAAGGCCTGTTGCCTGTCCTAGGATTAGTAAAATGAAATACATATAAAATTGTTAAGACATTCAGGCATCCTTACTTTAATGTTGGAGGTTCCCACTTCGACCCGCACTAATATTTGACAAGGTGTTTTTTATGTACCGGTAGATTTTCGAATAATCTGACACTGGAGCCCTGCAAATGTAGACATGCGTTAAAATACACATGGATCCTCACAACAAAAAATCAGATTAACAGTAACACATACAATTTACTGAGCTAAAACATGCCATCCTGTCCAAAGGAAGGCCGACCTTGTACTAAAGGCAGAACTTCTTCAATGACATAAATATGGCTGCAAAATGTATACAAGGAAACACAATAACGAAACTAGTAAATAAAGGTAGCCAAAAGTAGCATTCAATGTGAATGGGATGAACAAGTCAACAACTGAGTTTCGGAGCAGGTGGAGTCCAAATCTCATTCGACCTTTCTCTCTGGGAAAACTAAACACTGCGTCCTCAAAGTGACCACATCAAAGTCTAAAATGGCATTCTTCAAAGAACAACAACAAAAGCAACAACAAGGACAACAGCAACAATAACATCAGTAACACAACAACATCAATAATAGCAGCAACGACGACGACAACAACAACAGCAACAACAATAACAACAACAACAACAACAACAACAACAACAACAACAACAACTACTACTACTACTACTACTACTACTACTACTACTACTACTACTACTACTACGGTAGAAAAGATATACCAAACCTAATCGATCAACAACCACGAAGACCACGATCAGTCCTAAGAGATCTGCGCCGTTAGTGAAAGCAAAGTTGACGTAAATAGACCCGCCCATGTTGGACACGTTGAACACCAGTGCGTAGTAGACCAATGCATTCACAGTCCTGGGGAGGGGGGAAGCGATGTTATTCTGTTTTTCTTTTGTTCTTGTTTGATGTTGCGTTGTGTTCTTGATGTTGTTTTCATTGATTATAATCATTTTGTTCTTGTTGTTGATGTTGATGATAAAACTCCTGTTGTTGATGATGAGGATGGTGATGATGATGATGATGACGACGACGACGACGACGACGACGATGACGACGACGACGACGACGACAATAATGATGGTGATAATCTTGTTAGTGATGTTGATGACAAAACGTTAAAAAAAACCCGAAAAGGGCTAAAAGAGAAAAAAATGAGAGCAGAACAAAAGAGCATGCGAAGCAAACATGGTGTACAATACATTGCAAATCCCCATATTATATCACTTGATGAATTGATTTGTCTGCACGGTGTGTGATAGCAGATTATATTTCCTCGGAAATATATGTCTATGACATGTAAACATTCAAATGTCAACAGCACAGATGCGTGCTTTCTATCTATATAACAACGAATAATAAATAAATAAACACGCTCTTAAACAGCATGGGAAGTTCTAAAGGAGGAATATTCATGTACCCAGTGAAAACATCGGAACGTTTGGTTACAGTTCATTTAATATGTTTAACGCCCTTTTCAATATTATTAGGTTGATTGAGAGGAGGGACCTCCGAATTTAGAGTCAATTTCCGATTGGACGGGCCAAATGGGAGGACAGCTTTAAACTCTGGCTATGTTCTGAACGCCCCGTTGGTAATTCGAACTAAGTTCAACCGCTTTGTAGTCCAACTGAGGTAACAACGTCCAAATGAGAGGAAATACTCCAGGAGGCTTGACGAAAAGACTTTATAACAATTATGACAATATTTGTAATTATTGATGATAATTGTCTATCATCGAATCCAAGTCTCGCACATCCAGTACCAGGGTGCTGTCAGATGAGATTATGTCATCACG
>NW_004797497.1:379729-384729 GCF_000002075.1 Aplysia californica | reverse complement strand
TGTTCAAAGTTACAGCATTCTAGAACAATTTTTGTGCCAGATGTTCTGAAAAAGGCTGTACAGTTGGGTTTTTTTAGATCACCCTGTACCTACCTACCTACCTACCTACCTACCTACCTACCTACCTACCTACCTACCTACCTACCTACCTACCTACCTACCTACATACTTACCTACCTACCTACCTACCTACCTACCTACCTACCTACCTACCTACCTACCTACCTACCTACCCACCCACCCTCTCACCTACATACATACATACATACATACATACATACATACATACATACATACATACATACATACATACATACATACATACATACATACATACATACATACATACATACATACATACATACATACATACATACATACTCTCTCTCTCTCTCTCTCTCTCACACACACACACACACACACACACACACACACACACACACACACACACACACACACACACACACACACACACACACACACACACAAAAACACACTCACAAAAACATGTAAATATATAACATACAAACACATAGACACAGTTTTCCTGACGCATATGATAGCTTACACATAACAACCAAAGCACTCTTTAAAATAAATTTTTAAACTATACACGCAGATAGTGTCGACCTTTCACCTTTTCTATCAGGGATCTGTCAAACATAGTCTTGTCGTACACCCACTTGGTGCACTGAGCGACTCCGGTAGCGTTCCCAGCAGGAACGGAAGAGTTCCACAGATCCTCATTTCCCGTGAGAATATTGCACTTGTGCATGTTCCCATCATCGTTCAAAGGGATGGAGGCATTGATGAGCTCAAGATGGTGGTCATTCTGCACAGCATACGTGTCGCCTTGGTAACCTTCTAAAGCACATCTGTAACATAAATATTGATGCACTAAAAGGCTGTATGCATTTATTTTTTGTGCAGTTAGTTCGCAGAGTGCTGCAGGTAGTCCTACTCGGAGCATTCTAAAAATACCTATCCCCGAGCGTGAGATCCCGAGTAACAGCTATTTTAATGCTGTCGTGCTTTTATTTAGGATTGTAAGGCATCGTTACATTGAAACGATTCTTTTTGTACCTTTCCGAAGCGAATGTAAAACAAAATAGCAAAGTGATGGACGGGTATGGCCCGATCGTGTGTTGCAAAAACAAGAATTATAACTAAACCGTTGACTATTTGTCTTTCATATAATATAATTTTTAAAAACTCATTAAAAAGCACATCTGAGAAAAAGATATTCAAAAACTAAATGAAAAACAAAACCCGAATAATTTTTTGTAGTTCCATAAAGCATCTTAAGCAAAACCCTGTGGCGTCTGTCACTACGATCCCTCTACTTTTTAAGCACAATGGTGTAGTGGCATAAAGGCGAATTAATTCCATTCCCATTATAAACTGAAGTATTCTAGTTCAGCTAAAACGTTTCTGCAGCACCAAAGTGAAACAACGATTTAATACAGCGTGAACGTATTCTTAATGAGTCTTAACTCTGCGGGAATAAGTGGTGCCGTTTTGGAACCAACCCTAAACAAAAGGGGCGGTTTTTTGTTAAAATGCATGAACAAGGGCAGTAGACGTAAACAACTAACGTACAAGGAGAGGGAATTTCGTAGAAAATCCCACGTTCAGAGTTGAATGTAACGAGCTCGTGCCCGTGTTCCTTTTCTGCCTATAACATTAAATTTCAAAAGGAAGGTAACTGCTGATCCTTTTGTCTGTCCATGTATGACGTTTCCCTTAGAACGTTGCTGGGGCTCACCAAACAGCATAGCTCAGTATCAGAATCAATAAAAGCACCTGAATATCCATTGTACTTTCGGAAACAAGACGTCATCTATGTGTAAAACAATAAAATGACAATAAAACACAAGCCTTAATGATCTACATTAACCCTAGACGTCCGCCGTTGTTCAGTGCATTATGTATGGGAACTACAACAGAGTAGTTGAACATTTAAATTTGAATGCATTTGAGAAGTCAAGACAAGACGCCGTGTGGACCATTTCTGAGAAGAGCCACTCAGGGCATTAATAATAAAATTTATTTACAGAGACGCCAGCTGCTATAAATAAATTATTACTGGTCAGAGTGATTCTGCCCAGAAAGGATCGACGCGGTGTCTAGAAGAAAGACACAACTTGAGCGAGAACACAGCAACAACAACAGCAACAACAACAGCAACAACAACAACGATTACAACGACGACGACGAGAACAACAACAGCAACAACAATTACAAGAGCAGCAACATAATTAGTAGAACCTTTAATTCAACCCTCCCCCACCCCCCTTCTGAGAAATAAAACGTATCATTGTCCTGTTTTGTGTTCATAAAATATACGCTTGAGGTCTTTTGTAGCAATGCATTATTGCTCGTAATTATTTTAGAATTTAAAACCTACGCATAATTTTGGTACTGAGGGCTGAGGGTTTTTTTAAAGCCTGGCAGTCCCTATATCTGGGCCAGGACAGCAATTAGTCACCTATATCTGCCCCATATTCCTAACATTGGCCTTCTGCCGTCAATGACTAAGCTGTTCACAGAAAGGATGCCCATAGTATGATAGAACAAAGCGTGTTTTTGCCGTGAAACTCTTCGTTGTACGATATAAGGTAAAGCCTGTTTCATTGCAGTACAAAAAACCCAGAGGCAGGACCCTGTGAAGTGGCTGCGTGACAGGTTCTCGGGTGTGATTTGCTTCTTCTTTCTTATCACACTCCTATCATTCTTATCTCTCGTCCTTCTTTTTTGTGTTTTTGTTTCTCTCTTGTAGCATCTCTCATCTTCGGCACTTATAGAACCTAAATGTGTAGCAAATGCCGTAAAATGCTTACTAAAAGGATAAAACAGAGGCAGGACGTCTGAAGTTGTTGCGTCCATCTCCTTACTAAGGGTTCCAGCCACGTCTACGTGGAGGAACTTCAGAAATCTCGAAGAAACACGTCTGGCAAACGGAGTAAGGATGTTTAAGTCGCTGTCAAGTTTGATGTCCCTCACGACGGAGGTGTGATCATACGAGAGGAAGAAAAAAAATGTAGAAGGGAAACCACTACTACATCATGATTTAGCAATTTGAGAGTGGTGATCACAGCAAAAATGTGAGTGTTTTTCTATCCCATCGACACACTAAAGATAATTGAGGAGGCTTATTTCTACCCTGCGTGTCAGGATGACCAATACATGTGGAAAGGAGAAACACTAGGGAATCGTACTAGGGTTTTCTGGATGTGACAGCGAAGCGTCTAAATCGCCACACCACAAACGCCAGTGCTGATTATCATTGTCTATAGAATATGACCGAGCCTTGAAGTTTCAACAACAATAGAGGCAAACGAGGGGTTTCATGGCAAAATGCACTTTATCCAGATTTCTTGAACTGTGTAAATGAGAAAATGTTACAAGCTAAATCTACCGGGGTAAACTATGACACAGTTTAGTAGGTGATAGTACGTGTCAAGAACAACAATGAGAAAATATTTTCAATGTTAATGACTTTTTTAGGAGTATTTTTTCATGATGGTCTAATCATAGGCTAATATTCTAATAATAATAAATAGCATTTGTATAGCGTATGTACCCACTAGAAAGCAAGCTTTATACGCTTTACACTATATTATTACCCCAGCCGACCATAGAACACTCAGAAACTTTCTCAGCTTCCCGGGAAGCATGCTGTGCAAGCAGCTGGTTAAGCGCTCAAACACTAACAAACTGACAAGATCTTTCACTGTCTATAGCTGGTTACCCATTCCTACCTGGGTGAAGTGGGGAAAATCCATGTAAAGTGTCTTTCCCAAGGACACAACATCGGGCTCGCGGCTCAAACCCCAGAACACTAATCTCACGATTACGGGTCCGGCAGCCTAACCACTATTTTTTAAATATTACAATGTATTATTATTATTATTTTTATTATTATTATTATTATTATTATTGTTGTTGTTGTTGTACATTACACTGATGAAGGCCATTTCCGTCCAGTGTGTTTTACAATAATACTGAGAACATGTGCAACATACAGTTCCAATGACCATTAGTGATCCTTTCTTTTCATTTCTCTCTTTTTCTGCCTGCCTCTATCTATCCCTAGCAAAGTTTTACAGAAATGCCTGAACAAACAAAAAATTACACAAAGAACATAATTATAACAATAATGTATATGTTGGGAATATCAGTCAATAAGCAACATCAATGCTGGCTAGAAACAAAGCGTTTTTGGCGCTAATGTGAATTTTGATTAAGGTCTACCCTCTCTCGATGTGCTTAAAATACATTTCGTAGGGAGGGAAGGTGTTGTCTTCCACTTTTTCGATACTATTTAGAACAGGTTTTGACAATCTACTTTTATTGGCCTACCTTAAAGGACAAAACGGTTTGCATTCGATGACTGTGTCTTAAATTAAAGCTATGATGCCATATTGTTGAAGCACTTCAAACATTGTCGAGTTTTAAAAAATATATATTATTATTGTAAAGTTTCAAAAGATGCATTCATAGTGCGAAGTCAACGTTTTAAAAAAGATGCCAGTGACATAAGAGTTGCACACGGAATACATGAGTTTGATAGTCTTGTGGGTGAAATATTTATCGAGTATCTCCGCCTTTTCACTATTTTTTTTCTCTCAGCCCTGATGGCTCTGGCAGACAGAGTTGTAACAGCTCGCTTACCTGTAATAATAATACTGATATAACGATACATTTATAGAGAGCACTTACATACATTAAAATCAGGCACGGTTCGTCCATAGAGCACGGTCGTGCAGTGCCGCCCAAAAAAATTTTATGTTATTTTACTAAAAGCACACACGAACATGAAATAAAAGACGTCAGAAATAAACACTAGCCAAAAATAATATCAAAGCAAGGTCCTCGCTGGCGCTGTAATTGTCATTTCTGTGTCAACAGCGCCGTAAAACATCTACTATGCCATGCCAAAGTCCAGGCGCTTTAACTAAACGTAATAGAATATTCAACAGTGGCAATCTGACCTATAA
>NW_004797497.1:365898-378018 GCF_000002075.1 Aplysia californica | reverse complement strand
CAGCTATTTCTTGAACAGATAGAAAGAACTGGCCTCCATGATGTTGTTAGGGTAACTAGATCCAGATTTTGCGTCAAAAATAAATATGAGCGCTGGCCATATATATTTATAATGACATGTTGGTTTAACTAGAATTATTTGTCTAATGCTGATCCTAGTTGCTTCGCAGGTGTTGACGTATAGATTCTGATTGAGATATAGTATGGTACAAGCCCGTCTAGGAATTTTAAACAAAAGAGACACATTTTATGAATAGTTCATTTTAATTTCTCCAAAAGTAGCATGCGCAGATTTTTAAGGATTGGACTCACATGCGTTTTGATTATTCTTTTCTTTATAAGACGGACAGCACGGTTTTGGACAATCTGGGGGCGCTGCAAAACGATTCTTTTGAAGTTGAGCAAGTAAAGAAATATAGAAATCTTATTCTGATGGTGCAAAAGATGTTACTAGTGGTTTTGTTATATTTTCATCGAGGTACTTTCTTATGCTTCAACCAGTTTCCCTGGGCTGGTAGAACAATATTGATAACAAAGCTCACTTGTGTAGAT
The DNA here is from genome assembly GCF_000002075.1 of Aplysia californica. Lineage (NCBI taxonomy): Eukaryota > Metazoa > Mollusca > Gastropoda > Aplysiida > Aplysiidae > Aplysia > Aplysia californica. The sequence continues at coordinate 377,467 of NW_004797497.1, read as the reverse complement.
GTAGAACATGGACAGTTTGAGGTCAATAACTACCCCAAGGTTGTTTTTATTTTGCTTCTATTAATTCCTTGACCATTCCTCAGTTATGAATCATATCTGAAGTACTTCTATCTTTTTTCAATCATCTGGGCGTTGTGGCCACTAACATATAACTGTGTCTTCTGTGTGTTATATTTATTATGTTGCTATGTGCAACAGGCATGATACCTGTTTGTTTTGTTTTTTCTTAATCGAGCTAAACTTTATAGCGTTCATTCAAAGCGTCATGTTTTGTATACATCGGCTTAACGTTATCTGCAATATACATTTAATATTGCGTGTCATTTGCACAAAAATTATGTTCCATTTTGTAAATTGTATGTAAATTAACATGAGGTTATGTACAGAATGTAAAAAAAAATACTGGCTGAAATACCGAGCCCTGGAGAACGCCAAGAGGCGTTTTATTTCTTATCTGTACAGTTTGATAACGATATTTTAGGTATGACGCAAAATCCTACTCCTTGTACGGAGAGAAAAACCGCTAGGGCTACAAAATGTTATTAGCTGTAGGCATCAACTCTAGGCGCCCAATGAAACCTCTTGGGGTCCTGTAGAGAGGGATGGAAATCTGTTGTGTTTATTGTGATCCTCCTTGATAGGTTTGAAGGTCTAGAGCAGGAATCTGTAATCGATCTCCTGAAGGTGAAAGAAAATAATTCAGCACTCAAAAAAGTTTCTCGAGCTTTTCTAAATTTCACTTGCGTAATTGTTCCTACCTTTATAGTCCCTCTATCTTGCTAAATCTTACTCCCCTCTCATTGACCTAACATCAAACTCGTCCAACCTGTCATGAACTTTTAATCTGTTAGTGTAGGTTAACGCTAACAAATTTAATGCCACCAGATCAGCCCACAATTCTGGAATATTTTCTGTAACAAATAAATGGTCGTTCCTTCAAAAAACGTGAAAGAGAGTGGCACCCTTGTATGTAAACGGAGCAGAGGAAGATATGATTATTATTAATTCAAAGAAACACAATTCTGAAAGTTAATAACTCTTCTTTCTTTTAATCAGTTTAGCAGACATTATTTAAAAAATATCATCTCTGTTTCATAAAGCATTCTTTTCTTTATTCACGTCTATGCCTTATAATCATCAACGTCATTAACATCCTCATTATTACCATCATTATCCTCAGCATCTACATCACGAACACCTCTGCAACCATTGTTTCTTATTTTCATAAGGGGTAGTGTATATTATATCGTCGTTTTTAATAAGACTCTGATACTCTTAACACGCAAAGTGTCGGTCTCTTACGGGAGAGTGAACTGCAACTAGGAAAAAGTAAAAACAAATAGTCTACCATCAACCAGGCTAGCTTTATCATAACGTTGTATTGACCATACCTAATACATTATATGCTCAACACTAGACCTACACTAATTAGATGACGTAATTTTATAGCAATGCCTGGTATTCCTAACTTCGTTTCTAATCTTCTAAAGAGTATGTCATGATCTACTGTGTCAAAAACAGATAACAAGTCTAAAAACGTGAGTAAACTTTTTTTCCTCATCAACGAAATTCAGTACGTCAGAGTAACCTACTCTCATAAGGGGTCTCGGTGCTATGGCGTGCCTTAAAAGTTGATAAGGACATTTCATCAAGATCAAGTGTTGAAAATTGTTCCGATTCCATTTGATACTACTCTCCTTGAAAAATGAAACTAATAAATATTTTTTTGAAGCTTTGAACCTCTTAAGAATATGGTTTAAGATAATGTCCTCATAAAGTCCGCATATGAGGGGATAACTCATTCCGTTTATTTATGGTAAAAACCTTCAATAAATAATAAGCGCAATAACAGCCATCTGTGCCTTGCGTGGCTTCCCTTGGCGTATATTTAGGAAAGCACGATGTAATTTTTTTTTAAATATATACTTTGTAATGTAATATTCCTCTTGAACATAGAGAGCATGAGCAACGAACGAATCTGTACCCAGTGTAAATTACATTCTTGAGTGTTTTAAATTATTTTGTCAGGCCATCTGCTACATCTATGTGTCACACAAAAAGAGCCACCAAGCGCGACGTCCTGGATAAGGGTATTTAGCCAAACTCACTTTTTTACTCTATCAATTGAACTCTTTTTATGCACCTGGATGGCGGTTGCATAAGACAATCCAGTTTGCGATTCATGACGATCCATTCTCATTTGCATTTTGGACAAGGACCAGCGGTGAAGTTAAAGTCAGGGAGATAAAGCGTATATTTACGATATTCAGTCTTTTTCCGGACAAAAAAAAAGATATTTGCATAAAACCATTAATACTCAAATGTTAATCAGTTGTAATAGTTTCTCTGCTTAATTAACATTTTCGAGAATATTTCAAGATTCTAAGCTTCTTTTAACATGATTCTCTGCCCTCATATTTACTTTTCATAGCTTACCTTTTTGCACACAAGAACATAGATTTATATTTTTAAAATCTAAATGTTCCCTGCATTTTGTTTCAAACTGTAACTGCACTGCGGGAAGGTTACTTACTCAAATAAGTGATACTTAATCTTTAAAAAAAAACCAACGATTGTCACAGACGGAAAATAAGCATATCTACTCCGCCAAGTTCACTAGTCCATGATAGTGATGAGAAAGGGTAGAATTTTTTTTTCATTCTGCTTGAACCATGGAATCCAGTATTCAGTTTTCGAAATGACATATTATATTTGTATTTGAAGAGCTTGTGTCGTTCGACTATATCGATACATTTTTTTTTAAATTCGGTAGAGTACATTTACTCCAACTCTGACTGTCAGGGCCAACACGACCTGAGCAAAATATAGAAGCACAACAAACGGACTGAGCTACTCGTTCCAATATCCTCCTGAAACGGGAATTCATTCAACGCGCCCTTAAATCCAGCAAAGAACCACAACAACAGAGTCATCGGTGTATTCAGTTTTAGTACAGTGTAATTATAATAATTTATTTTTTCATCACGAACTGGTGATGACCGTCACCATTCAAGGAGGAAGAGAAGTATTATAATAGACCTTGCCTGTTACCGTGTGATTAACGGTTCGAGGGTTCGAGGCTTAGCTTTGTCCGATGTTGTTTCCCTGGGAAAGCGGTTTACATCAATTGTCCAACTTGGCTCCTTTCTATAGGAGATGCGAGTTAAATTCAGAGGTCCAGCCTCATAAATACCTTAATGGTGTTGCAAAGGCCGCTAAATCAAAACAATTTCTTAAAAAAGAAAGCTTACCTGTGTTTCGGCACGGTGAGGATAAACATGGGCGTGTATGTTATCATGGCCGCGGGTATGACCAGGAAAAACGAAAGCGTGCAAAGTATTTTCTGGAATCGACCAAACCCTCCGATTTGGTCCAAAATGTCATCGAAATCCTGTGCCACCATAGCGTCAGTCTGGTTTAAACAAGAATAAAACGTGCGATGAAATACAGGCTCACACCATAGACAATAGTTACGGACACTAACATACAATTTAAGGCTGCTTACACAGTCGGCAGGCTACTAAAACCGCCTATCTCGCCACAGAAAGAAACACTCAATCATTCAACAACGCTTGAAGGTGTACTGGTCAGGGGCACATGCAAAAATAAAAAGGAAAAAAAAAAGAAAAAGAAGGGGAAAAAAAGAATTTAACCTCATTTTTTAATAAAGATTTCTAAAATCGTTTTGCTTTATATATTGTTTCTAAAATGTCAAGGGCACCACACATACGCTCGGCCCAACGTTGTGTCCTTGTAACACGACTTCCCCCTTTGGCTCTGTCCTTTCGGAGAAGAACGTTAAACTCTGAGGTCCTGCCTCTTAAATAGCCTAACAGTGTTGATAGGAGCATTGAACCTATAGCATTTCACTATTTATGTTCACTCCAACACACAGATTATAGAATAAAGTAATTCATTTGTTTTCTAAAATACTCATGTATGACAATTCGAATTGTTCAATAACAAGGGTTTTGGTCTGCTGATCGGTTATTGCAAGTCGTGCCTGTTGCGTTTAATCAATGAATATTATGTTTCCTGCCCTTGATACCAACGCTGTGGGGTGGTTTGGTTATGGGTTTGGATTTACGGTAAAACAGTATAACCGATTGCTTCTCATCCTATGTTCTCAGGTGAGGGCCCAGTGATTGAGTGAGTAGTGAGTTCAGACTCAAAAATGATGTTAAGTAAGTGTCGGTGACGTGTGGTTTAGATGTGTTGTCACTTGGCTGTAACCTTGAGCAAGATACGGTATAATTAGCAAAAAACAACAACCCAAAAAAAAAAACAACCAAACAAAGAGAGCGTTGCACAGGGGCGACCAGCAAAGCATGTGTGTGAAATGTTCATTGTTCTACATTGGTAAAATATTGTGTATTTTGTATTCTTTTTGTGTATATCGGTTAAAAACGTAGTTGCTTTTTTATGCATACAATCTTAAAGATGGAAAATAACCTATTGAATTATATTTAACTAGTCACACCTGAGTAATACTTGTTCAAGTTTTCTTATTCTTGAATGTTTTGGGCTGCTTTATGTATTAAAACACCGTCTTACCTTTCAAATATCCACACACGCAAAGAACTAAATAACGTTCTTGAAAAAAAAAAAGTTATTATATTTTTCAATTATTCCTTACTCGAGGTACCTGTAGGAACTTACAGTTCGTGAATCAGAACAGAGCTGTTTGAACAGTCACCCACAGCCACTCTTATATATGTCCTCACAAGAGCAAAGTAGTCTCATTAAATTGTCGTTTCATTAGTATGCACAAAGATACTATGCCAATAAGTCGTTACGCCCCCCCCCCTTTCCCACGAATAAACTGTGGAGGCCTACAACTGTGAACAAAGCGAATTGTCAGGAACTGAGCTGATATGAAGGTCACAAAATATTGCTGGTATCCGGGATATACGACCTGAGAGGGTTGGAGATCTAGTGGTGATTTTGATACGATGGGTGGCGATACTTCAACAGTGGAATTCGGTCTCTTGCTAACGGGTGATGTAAGCGACGCAACGAAAGCAGCTTTTAGTTGATCAGTCTTGACGTTCTCTGAGTGTGTCCCTTGATTTCTAGCTGGAGAAACTGATATCAATGATGCGATAATAGCCTTGACACGGTTACTGAAGTGGTTACTTGCGACAAACAGTTACACAGAACCAGTTAAAAACAAGTTTGCAGATTTGTAGGCAGATCTCTTTCAAAGGAACTTTGGTGCTGGGGATGCACTGAACCAGTAGTGCGTTGGAGACATTATGAAATGTAGAGTCTAGTTTAACGGGCTGTACTCTCAGTTATTGAAGAAATTTCTGAGGAAATCTTGAGTAATAGACAGTCTCACTTGGAGAACAATTGGATTCCCTTCCCTAACAAGAGCGAATTCCTAAATGAACGATGGGCAGCTCTGCCACCTAGTCAGGACCAGTAAGAGGTGCTTAAAGTGCTGCCGTAAGCTGACGGTGGAAACATTTTACCATGCCATTCGCCTGGTTGAGCCTCGATGCCTATCATCATGATACATTCTGCACAACGATTTAAAGTGAAGTGTCAGCTGCGAACTAAACCATGTCTTCCGCATCCCTAAACCTGGCAAAGCAATTATGGAGGAAAGCTGTAGCGCATGTGGAAGCATGTACATCTGATAGAAAGGTGGCTTCTGGCGATCTGGTGAAACGGTTTATGATAATGAAAACATAGTTCCTGCCCGGGTCGTGGGCCGAGGACCAATAAAGTCCACATGCAGATTGCAGAATGTACTATTGTTACGTGGATTGTGTTCCACTAGTGGGGCACTTGTGTGTTGGTGGATTTTGAATTTTTGACTGACATGACATATTTTGCACCATTTGCATAATATTATATCTTCACGGTTATACCATTATACCATGTTATACAAAACGTTGGCTGATGGTTCGTTGCATGGGGAGTGCACCTGCATATGGGAGTCTGTAAATGTGTTTTTAAAAACTGGGTTTGCCTAGGAATTTGGTAACAACCTTCCTCTGTACAACAGCGGATACTTCACAGAGCAGGCTCGATATCCTAAGCTTAATGTCTTTTAGCTAAAGACCAGTTGATGGTAGGCGATTGGCCTCCATCTCGCCAGATTGAAGTCACCCATAGAGGTGATGTAGTGCTCTGTAATGAAGCTGGTACTGAAGCATGAAAGGGCGTCAGATACCATATCAAACCTGCCACAGATGTGGCGGATGTTAGTGAAAATTCGGCAATTAAAGAAATATGTCTTGACTGTCGAGGGGAACAATCATTTGGCTTTCAAGCTTTGACATTAATTAAGGGTTTAAGATATGTGTATAGCATAAACGGTCCCCTCTCCGAAAACTTCTGTGATATTGGATGGGAGTATAGGCTGCATAGAGTCAACGACCAAAAGCACTATACTTTATTTCTGTTTCAGAGAGTTCCTTAGAGGAAAGACCGACACCTACTGTAGTGCTGGATGCATCTGCAGTAAAACTTGTAGGTGGGTATGATTAGGCATTGTGTAACAGTGCCGACTCGTTGAGTACCTATTCAGTTGTTTTTTTTAATGCAATACCACATTCTGTAGATCACCCCATGGCTCGTTCTTTGCCACTTGTCTGTGTGTGTAAGTGCATGGGTAAACGCTTTCATCAACACTATTGGGCTATTTAAAAGAGGTGAGACCTCTGAATTTAACTTCTGTCTTCGACAAGATCGAACCAGATGAATTTAAAGTCTTGTAAACTCCACAAAACGACCCAAGTTCAAGAACACACAGTCTCGGATTAGAACCAGGGCTATCTTCTCCATAGTCAAACATGATACGAACGGAGCTAACGGTGCGCCCCCACTTGTTTGGTCTTTAAGTGGAGTTAGGAAATCAACAGCATGTGGAATGAATGAAAACCTCTGAAGACTGATGCTGTCGGTAGAAGCAGATCAGTCACGCAGGGCCTCTCCAAGGTCAGAGTGGGGGCGTATTCCCTGAGCGGTGATAAGACGCCTAGGGAAATCCAATCCACTCACACAAAAGAAAAACACTCTGAGTTTGGTCGATGACCAGCCCAGTGGTTGAAAGGAGAAGGGGGCTGGGTTATCACACGTGCTTGAAATAATCTTAACGGGACTTAATGCGAGGATGCCGTCGATGTAAAAAAAAGAGCGAAAGGAATGTCCCGCAGAATGCCATTCATTATACGAAAAAGTCTGCGCTGCGTTCTTTAGTCATGGGAAGAAAAACTCCAACAGGCCTACAGGTACGATGGCATTTTTAGCAAAAGGCGAAGATGCTAAAGAAATCTGATGATAGTCTCTAACCAAATCAATTTTGAAAAAAATGTGCATCCGGGAGGATGATTGATTGTGTTGTATATTATGAAGTAAGTATGTATACTTCACCCATCGTGCAATGTTCAAAAGATAGGTTGTGTAAAAATCTGAGAGTTCACACCTTCGAATCATGTCAGCGGATCGATATAATATCCTTGGGAAAGGCACTTTACCCGAATTTTCCTCACTTCTATCAGATTGGAAAGGGCACCCGGCTATAGAAAGATTTTGTCAGTGTGCTAGTATTTTTAGATTGCGTAATCTACAGCTTGCACTCCAAGTTCCTCTGGAAGTCCGGAATGTTTCTTGGCGTTCTAAGGTCTGCTGCGGTAAAATAGCAGCAAAACGCATATAGAACACGCTGTAGAGCGTGGATATGAGATAAATGCAATACACGGCATCTATTAACTAGAATCATAATGGGCCAATAAAAGCACAAAGTTAAAAAGAAGGATAAATGCAATAATGAGGGAAAAGATTTCATTCAAATAATCAACTCTGTGAACAAAAGCTAATGAATTCAGACCTTTTCCGTGAAACTGGAAGAATTAGACGACAACCCAACAGTTAGATCTAGTCCAAGTAGAAAAACAAAAACGAGTGATTCGTGTCACAGTGTAGCTCCCTCAGTCAGTAAAATAAGGCAGAATGAGTATATTGGTGGTTACAACATTATATCACATAGTATCAAAAAAGTCATTACTTCAAATAACTTTTTCTATTCTGCTCATTAAATTGGGTTTTTTTAAAAATCCTGCTCTGACCGATTTGTTCGACTTAAAAGCATATAATTATGACTTGTTGGAACGGGTGTTTGAATATAATTATGACGAATTCATGAATACTCACGCAATGCCCTCACTTATTGTGCTGCTAAATAATATTTTTTTAAAGAATTGGAATGTGGGGGTAACAGACGTTTGTTCTTGTTATTTACATGCGAATAATTTGATTATAACGCAGCCATTTTGCCTGTGAGGTTGAAGTTTGCCGTCATCATCAGTTTACCTGTTTAGGTAGTACAGAGTGCTAATACTGACAAATTAAGCTACTCGTGCTTTTTATTGTACAACTCAAAGAATAAAATAAAGTGAAGTATTAAAGTTTAAGGGAAACTAACTTTTGTGGTCAATTTCCCACGAAGATCGTTTTAACAGCTGAGCGTTTCTATTATTAGGTTTCTTTCTTATTTAGAATATCTCTGAGTGATTATTTGGAAGAAATAGGTACGCTTAAACAGTTTTATCGTGGTAGCTAAACGGTATAAATTAGGTTTAGGGATCATAACGAGCTAATAGTTACGACACATTACTCTTAACTGTGATATTGTGGGTTCGGGGACTTAAGGTTAAGCTTGGTCCTACTTTGTGTCTTTGAAAAATGCACTTTTCATGAGTTTTCCCATTTCAGCCATATCGGAGATAGACGTTAAATTCGGAGGTCCCACCTCCTAAATAGCCCTACAGTGTTACAAGGGACAACTCTATGCAACTTCGCTCATTGATTTTTCGAAGATGAAATAGAGCCAGATAATGCACACAGCGTTCTATTTTCTAAATCGTTTTCTTTCTATTTACAAAGTGGCTGGTTGAAAATGGCAGGCGATCGTTTTCCTTTACCTTTTCTTTTCATTAATTGGTTTTAGGCTCAAGTGGACATGAGTGAGTCAAACAAAACGTGACCCCAACAACATAAGGGCATTATGCATCGTGTGTGTGACTCTCATCTAAAGACCATCGCATTTATTGTGCAAAATGAAAATCTAAGAGTCCCCGAATTGCGAGGACTGTGGGATGCCTGATTTTATTGAGCTCCGTTTATTTAATTGTGTGAAGGTAACATCCCATCGGAAGACAATAGAAAGTCAGTCTTCATATTAATATGATATTGAGTGAACGGATAGCAATGTTAGGAGACACTGGATGGACATACACCAACAAACGACTTCGTGGATGCATAAACCTAGCTATAGAGCGAAAGGGAAGCCAACTATGTCTAAATTTAAGTTGGGTAAGGTAATGGACATTACAAGACAGCGCTTTACGAATCAGAGTACAACCTTCGATGCTTTGAACAGATGATATTTGATAGAATTGAGGGGCTTCTATGTTCTATGTGCATGGGGATATAGGAAGTCAATTTAGAGTACATTATAGGAGTTGATGAGGTGGAACGTTCCTATTATCACATTGCGTGATCGTGTTGCTTCGGATAAATCATTAAACCATTTTTACTTCCTCCTCAGTGTACCGTCTCAATACTGTTGATAACTTAAAACCTTGCAGAGTAGATTAAGTGGTGTCACTCGCGCACGTGTGCAGTCACATGGAGAAAAATAGGAAATGATACCAAAAGCTACTTAATTGCTTGATTAACCCGTCTCAAAGTCTGTTGTCAGGGTCATCGTGACAAAAGCTGTGTTGTATCCTTCATCTACTGCCTTGTCTTACGCTCAGAGAAGGTGGCTCGAAAATTTAGAATATTCATGAACTTGACTGTGAGGCATATACTCGAAAAAATGTCCCAAAAAATTGTGGCTGAGTGAGGCCAGTACATCCGTAGATACCACCCACGTTTAGCTCAAATGTTTGTACGTGATTATCGCATCCTTAATGATGGCTGGGCTTGTTATCCATTTCACTGAGAGAGAGAGAGAGAGAGAGAGAGAGAGAGAGAGAGAGAGAGAGAGACAGACAGACAGACAGACAGACAGACAGAGAGAGAGAGAGTGAGAGAGAGAGAGAGAGAGAGAGAGAGAGAGAGAGAGAGAGAGAGAGAGAGAGAGAGAGAGAGAGAGAGAGAGAGAGAGAGAGAAGTAACATGGTTTTCTGGCGCTTGCTACTACATACACGTGCTGTGTTTCAACTTCGTACGAACCACGGATGTATTGTCGCTTTCTAGCCATTTAGAAACAGCCCTATATTATATTTAGGTTTAACTTTATTAATTGATAGGGTCGATGATATACACATAGCTTCAAAATCTGGTTTTCCCACGCAAGAAGAGTGGCAAAGGGGTACATTTTGTCCTCTCCTCTGAACGAACTAAAGGGGGGGGGGGGGGGGGGGATAGAATGGGTGACAAAAGCTAAAGAAAAAAAATAATCAGATACTAGCAAGTAGATCTAACCTTTCTTTTTCATAGTCTCTTACTGTTCCATTTTGGTGTTGAAATATCATTGTACTTCCTTACTCACATATTCATGGTCAGTGAATGTCTGATACGAGTAAGATGGGAAAAAAACTAATCTAAATGCCTGATCATATCTGCATGTAAAAGCGCCATAAAAATATCCCCTAATATTTCCTTTTGGGTGTCATCTGCAATAAGCATCGGTAAAATGTGTCGTAAACTCAGTATAGTCGAAAACTTCTATATTCCATTCCCCATCCACCCCCACTCCCTAAATCCCCAAGAGTTACACAACTGCTAATAATAGGTCTCAGGTTTAAAAAATTAATAATGTGTACTGCTTTATGCTGAGTCGCAAAAGAAGTGCTTTTAATTTATTTTCAACCTTTTTTTACAGTCTGCGCCCACTTCTGACAACTTTATCAGACTAAAATATTCGTGCAACCAGCGCTGACCCACATGAATTTCCAAACGGTGACATTAAAATAACACCTGTCACTAACCATGTGATCCTCTCTGCCCACCAACGTTACTAAATCCCCCACTGAGCTAAAGCATTATAGAGTTAACATTAAGGCTTACTATTACGGCAAATACTAGCTTTTTTTATAACTCTGGATCTTAATTTGGCATTTTCGCAAGTAGGATAAATCATGATCTCCATTCATAACTGATGTAATATATTCTTTTCATCTTTTTTTCCCTCTTATCGCATATAATCTTTTGTTAAAGAACGCAAGGCCGCAGTTCCTGTAATTTTTATAAGATCTGGTAAAAGTCTTAAGGGATCATTCCAATTTATAGGCTCCGTCTTTTTATTTCGTCCAATTCCCAGAATTCTTTCGGTCCTAAAAGTCGTGATCTGAACCAGGCATCTAAAACGACATCTCTAGAAGTTACATACAAACTCCTTTTTAGGATCAAATACTTCGCGAGAGATTTGTTCTTTGCAGTACTCGTACAATATTCTTTTTTTTAATTACACAAAAACCTATAATATACAGATCATAACACAGAGAGACAGATAACGATAAATAGACATTTAGATAGATCAATAGATCAATAGATAGATAGATAGATAGAAAGACAGATAGATAGATAGATAGATAGATAGATAGATAGA
>NW_004797497.1:331966-359146 GCF_000002075.1 Aplysia californica | reverse complement strand
GTAAAATTAGTGAGAAAATGGCAGCCAAAGATTAAGAGTCCGTCGTAACTGAAAATTTACATTTGTTTGTGCCTTTAATCAACATTTTAAAGAAAACTCCACACAGAAATGAGTTCTTTAATGGGCATGAAAGGTGCTGAGCCAAAAAACAAAATTTTGATAAAAATTCACAGACCTGCAGAAAAATGCAAGTTTCTTCACTTTGATTATTTTGACAAGAGCCTGATTCCACCACGATGCCTCACATATTAATTATGATGTCGAATTACGCCAAGAAAATCAATAAAGCAAAGCGTAATCCTTCCCCCGACCAAAAATTATTATTTTTTAAATCAACAAAAAACTGAACCAAAAAAAAACAGAAAAACAAGACAAATAAAACCCTGTCACGACAGGAGGCGTAAGGGGAGAGGCGGGTTCTACGGAAAGCGAGGGGTGGTGAACACATCTCGCTTTCCCAGCCATACTACCCCCTCCCCACCCCAAACAGCGCCATCACTGGAAGTGTGAGAGTTGTTTAGGGCTTGTCAGAGTCCGGCACGTGGGCAGAAGTATCGCGCGCTCAGTAAACAAGAGTCTGTGACGTCACGACACAAATCAGTAAGTCCGTCCGCCGTCCACGAGTAGCAACTCCGGTAGCGGGCAAAGCTCAAGCCTGCTCGCAAGCCTCTGGCACGAGCCCTCCGTTGCTTGCAAGCCTTCGATTAATCGAGCAGATATCTGCCCTACTACGTACGAGCCTAAAACGAGGCCAAACACACGTGGGCTTAGGCCTAACGATGACGTCAGTCCCATGGACAAATCCATCGTCAGTCCACAGAAAGATTAGTATATCCCTTAATTGCCGGATTGGCCTCTTCGTAGCTTACAAAATTAAGAATGAGACTGTCTTGAGCAGCACAGACACATGTATTATTTTATCAGGAAAACATGTATTTATCATTCAGCCTTTCTCTAACTACTATCAGAACATTTATTGTCAGCATGACACTACTCTTTTTTGTTTATTGACTTTTTAACTACCTATAGTTCCTGTTTGGCATTTACTCATTGTTTACTCCCAACTAATAACTTACCTGGCCCTTAGGAGTCTGGCCGGCGAAAGAAAGAATCGTCTAGTGAAGGGGAAATTTTAACGAGGAGCGATAGACACTCGGCTGTCAGTCTGGGCCGAAAACCCCCTCCCTTCCCTCCCCTTTTCAACCCTCACCCCAGCTAGACACCAAGTTCTATAATTAGCATTTGACACACTTCCCCACTTTGTTACAACACAGTGTTCAGTGTGCAGTTCTGAGAACTGAGAAGTGCGATGAAGTACATTTGATGATATAATGATCGGAAACATGTGTGCTTTGTCCAGCTTTGTATAGCATCTGATTGTAGACTTGATCTGCCTGGGACAGCGTCACTGGTACAGTAGCAATTGACTTTTTGTCATCATACAGGACAGTTCTTATTACATATTATATTTAACGGGTTCAGTGCACGTCGATATTTTGTATGGGGTTGTAGAAAGTACGAGTAAAGTACTGTACTGGAGGCCAGGACCAGCGATGTATTGCTTCTCACTTTCAGTTTGTTTTCTAGCTTAGACTCAAGTAGTGTGTTTCTTTTTCTGTGCCGATCAAGTGAGTTTCTATTAATCTCAGTAACTTCCATCTTACTTTATTCATAATATTGTTTCTTGACGCTACCGCATATTTGAGCTCTTTCCCAATATATTACAATGTTTACTGTGGTGTGTGTGTGTGAGTGGGGGAGGGGGTGAGGATGGGGAAAATAGGGGTATAAAATAAGGAGAGAGAGAGAGAGAGAGAGAGAGAGAGAGAGAGAGCATGTGTGTGTGCGTGCGTGTGTGTGTGTGTGTGTGTGTGTGCGTGTGTGTGTGTGTGTGTGTGTGTGTGTGTGTGTGTGAGTGTGTGTGTTTTGAAGGAAGGGGGTGGGGGAGGGAAAAATAGTCGACGTGAATGACCGCCGGTCAGTTCTATAAACCACGAGCCGCCACTGGCTATGCACTATGCGCACCAGCTGAATCTTCTTTTAAAAGCACGTTTGTTCAGGGCATATAGGACTGCAGGATATTTTTCGCTAACTCTGCAGGCTTTTCAACATTTTTGCCCACTCTACAAAACGCATCGGCGTTCTCAGACGCGTTTGTCACCGGATAATTCCATGGCCGTCTGAAACAAGGTGGAATTTTCAATCTCGACTTATTAGCACAGTCTTCACTTGGATAGGAGAGATACAACACTGTCTTGAAGAAATTCAGTCTGAGCAATGGGACGATAATACCACCCTCGAAACATGTGGTCTCTTGAACGTATTAAAGAGCGATACATTTCTATTCTTTTTGCACTTTTTAAAACAAATTGTTCATGCATGTTGACATTGTGTTTTGGATCCTCCAGCACAGTAGTACAAGGCCCATAGCAGCCCAACAACCTCTAGAAACGTTTAAAGCAACCATTGAGGAAATTAAAAACAGTATAAGTGTTCCATCAACAAGTAAGACCCATGAGGAGACGCAGAAATCAAAACACCAACGGAATTGCTACAAAGGAGGCATGAGGCATAATAGTTGATCTAATTGTTGACCTTTTCTTAGAGTTAAAGCAAAATAAAATCAATACGCTATCAATCGTAGACCCCTCCAAATTCCAAGACAATAAAACGTCATTTCCTACAGTTCTTTTGGATCGTGCAATAAAAAACTACTCTGTTTGCATAAAATCGTGTCACAAACAGAATTAGAAATATTATATTTCAATGAAATATTTAGGTTTGGTCAGTGTCGTCCAACCCAAGGCCCTTGTTCAACTCTGAAGGACTACAAACTCGACACAACATTTAGAGAAGATGCAAAATCCTAGAAATGGCACTGACGTTTATGTCAATCCACAATGAAATCATTTACAGCATCCCCAACTTCGTCAACAGAATAATGGACACTATAGCTGCAGGAAAAAAACGAGGGGTAGACTTCTTCTTCAAACAGATTTTCTCTAAATAGGTAGGATGAAGAATACATCTCATTTACCTTGCCCTTCACTATCTTCAACCTGCTTTAACTTCATGGTGCACGCCCACTTTTAAGACCCACGAGCCGCCCCTGATTTGGGGACATTTTTGTAGAATTGAACTCATGGGGATGCTGGCTTAGAAATTTGCCTCAGATGTGACAGATCTATGGTTGGAGCCCATTGAACCATGATTTAATTCAGACAGTTACCTGCGTTTTACCAACAGCCTCATGGCGAATCAAAGGTTTATAGCAATTAAAATTGACCGTGTAGGGATTGATGTTTAAAGTGGAATTGCCTTCTCTTCACCTCGCATAATGTGTACCAACAGCAAATTGCAAAATAATAATCGACAAAAATAATATACTTCCAAATCTTAGTTTTGTCTTTTACATACAGTGTGATTAGACTTTACATAAAGTCCTCATCTGGCATTACACACGCCCATGTGCAGGATGTAACGCTTCCAAACCTGGCATGCTTTTTAAAAAGGTTCCGACAAAATAAAACGCATATATTTTTCTATCGTTCAACCCAAAAAAAGAATGTTTTTTTCCATTAATTTAAAAGTTTGACCGACGAGCCCCTAAAGTGGTCGTATGTCTATTACTTTTGCATCAGACATGAGGACAATCTTCATTTCACTTAGGCACACAAAAGGCCGTATAATTTTCAAGGTGCTAACTTGGTAAGCCAGACAAGTATGTTTGTGTGTGGGGGGGGGGTGTCTGTCTGTGTGTGGGTTTGTGGGTGTATGTTTGTATGAGTGTGTGTGTGGTGGTGTAAATGTGTACCAAGAAAAGTGTTCAAATGAATGTGTGTACATGTGATTCTGCTTATAGGAAAAGAGGAGATGACCATTCAAAAGAGGGTGTAGAGCGATGTCGCGATGTAAAGAGGCAAAGAGCAATATAACACGACGGCTGACAGGAAAGGTTAACAAACCAGAACAAAACAAAATACCACAATAATACCAGAGGCCAACCACTGGGGCAAGCACGACAAAAAAAAACAGGAATGAGGAAACAAATAAAAAGCAAAATCGAAAACAGTTCGTGACTGTGATGTTCACAGAAGAGAAGAAAAAAAATGGGTTTTGGAAAGGAAGAGGTGGGTGCTTAATAAGAGAAATAAATGAAAACAGAAGTTGAAATTCAAGCTAACAGAGAAAAATAAAGAGCTAATAAAACTTGTGTTCTAGATCCCTGAAATGAGACACACATACCAGATTATTGTATAAAGTTTGAACTAGCTGCTTCACTAAATCAAGCGTAAACTCCAAGGTGGCAAATTCATGTCACCGGTGACGTAAGTGGATTAAAGAAAGCAACTGAGTTTATCGGCCTTCCGATGCATCCCTCTCTTGTAATAACCGATTCAGCATGTTATGAATTGCGGTGCTATAACGTAAATATTTTTATCTCTACACTGAGCAGACAACGCCCGCAGCCAACCATTAACGGGGAGAAAACAGAGAGGTTAAAAAAGGGTGGATGGAGAGAAAGCCATTTGGCCGTTCTAACACTAAGATATGTTGCTGGTCTTGCAGCTAATGTAAAAAGTGCTAGTTCTTCCTTTCCTTGACGGTTGCTACTACTACTACTACTACTACTACTACTACTACTACTACTACTACTACTACTTCTACAAACTAGTACTACTACTTCTACTTCTACTTCTACTACTACTACTACAACTACTACTACTACTACTACTACTACTACAAACTAGTACTACTACTTCTACTTTTTCTACTACTACTACTACTACTACTACAACTACTACCCCTACTACTACTACTACTACTACTACTACTACTACTACTACTACTGCTACTACTACTACTACTACTACTACTACTACTACTACTACTACTACTACTACTACTACTATTGTATCCCTCTCAACCTGCCATACCACCAGGGTTGGCAAGCACAGGACTATATTATGTTATCTACTTTTCTGGTTAGCAAAACGTGCGGTCTGTGCGTGCGGTTTTGCAGCAAAGCTTATGGAAACCACAACTTTCCTTATAAATCGATCAATGAACAGCTGAGAAACACACATGTGTGGCGATAGGGAAATGAACAATCACTCACCCTCAGATTTCCAAGACGAAAAAACGATCTGAAAACCAGGGAATCCCAACTGTTTTCTGGTTCGCTAGATGCACCAAAGAACTCACAACAGAACGTATAAGACTTACACCAAAAAGCACATGTGTCTCTCTCACCGGAATACTTAGTAGAAGCGAAGCGATCATGGTGTTCATAAGAACAGCTCAAGCGGAACCCGAGTATCCTGCGGACTTTTTTCAATGGCCATCAACGAATTGGAAGTAGTGTGGAAGACTGCAATGTACCCTGTCTACAGCAAGACTTTTGATCCGCGAAAATGGGGAAAAGAACACTTACGAGTATAAATCTCCCCCGTAATCACCTAAATTGTGTAGATTGGAGTGTAAACGTGCTACATAAAGAGCACCCATAATAGCATTTTACTTTTCAAAACCTGAGACCATAACAAATCAAAAAAGCAAGTCTTCAGAACGCTGTAAAAAGTGTAACTTCTGATCCACTTAAACAATGGTAAATTTTGTGAAACCAGTAGAGCCTAGCGTTCCTTTTTACATATCCTTTTTTTCCCTTTTACTGGGCCCAGCGAATTGAAAAGCATATTGGTGAAATCCATTTAACACGACCCATAAAATACGACGAAGCGAAATTTCTCCCTTTGTAGTGTAGGATTTTGCCATTTCAGCAACTAGTACTAGGCCCCAGTCTTTCATTCATGTACTTTATACCATCCCAAAACAACAAATAATAAGCATATAGTGATAGTGTATTGAAATGTATTGAGTAAAGTGCCCTACCTCAGTCACAAGTTGAGGCCGTGGCTCCTAAAACCTTTAGGGTTTAAAAAAAGGGAAGATTCCTTTTCGTGCAGTCGAGTCATATTGTTCAAATGTGAACCTGGCGGTGCTAGTAAAAAAAATGACAAACACTTCAGAGGGGAAATACTATTTGCCTTTTTCGCCCTGTGTGCAACCATATGCCCTTGGTGCAAACAGCTGCTAGCCCTTGGTGCAACCAGTCTGCCTTTCTGCACTTATTATGTGAATTAAATGCAACCAGATATTCAAAGCAACATTAAAAAAATAGATACAAGAAAGAAATAATGTACTTAGTTTTTTAATGAATACAAGACGACAGGTTGCTTTGTCGGGGGAAAAACTGAACTAAAATTAGGGCTGAAAACAGAAATAGGTGAAGTCGTTTGCGCGTCGAGAGTCTGCTGTCGCGTGAAGGCAGGTACAATCAACGCGCTTCTTCTTCATCAGAGATTACACCAGTCTTCTGCAAAGTTAGGTTTTTATGAAGTAGAATTTGATTATAACTTGCAGAAGCCATTTTTGCTTTCGCTATATATACGTATTCCTTACATTGAACACTATGTGTGGGTTTTGAATTTAAAGAGTGTAATGTATCATTAAAAAATTCCTGATCTGAATATCTCTTCAGTATGTTTGGGGATTTTTTCGCTTTGTAGCCTACATGCTAGACTTGTTTGTGTGTGGTGAAGGGTGGGGGGGGGGGGGGGAGGTCTTTTTTACACACAATTACAAGTCATAAAGATAATTTATAATTGTAACTAACAATAACCAGAGGTTAGATAGAATTATTCTGACATAACCCAACAGGTTGTTGCATCTTGGTCCGTAAAGTAATTCACCATTGCCCAACCCTATACCAGCCTGGGTGCATGTAGGCCGTGGAGGATCCCTCCATGCTCTTGGTGCAACCACGACATTCCACGGCAAATGCTTATTCATAATCAGTAGCGAATAACCAACGACTCATCATGAAGAAAACAACAGCTTTGAAAACTGCAACTTTTCTTTTCTTTCTTTTTTATATCCACGTGAGCAACGTACTTTTAAAAACCTCACTAACCAAGTTTGTTTTTTTTACAAAAAAATGTTTTAACGTTCCTACTAGCTTCAATAAAAGTGAAAATGAAAAAAGGAAGAGGATTATAAGTCACCTGGCAATCCAAGTGAAGGTGCTCTATTAATGTGTGTCCTCTCTTCTGCTTTATTTAGAAGATAGTGAAAGTGGTTGCACCTAGATCTGGTTGCATACCGGGCAGTTACCTTAGCCTTTCACAAAAAGTAATATTAATATGTTTTCCCTCATATACCTTCCGCTTTATGTTATAAAATATAAAAGAGCTATACCCGTTGCCGAAAATTGAATATTAATGATTATTGACACCATGTTCACTGCCTTCTAGCTTTAAAAAAAAAGTAAAAATTGATAAAATAGTTCTAGATTTCCTTCGACCATCACAAGCTGGGGATAATCTTTAGGTTGATCATTGTTCATCATCATCATCATCATCATCATCATTTTAATCATAATCATCATAATAATAATTGCATTCATATAGACATAATATTCACACTCAACGGCATGCTCTAAACGCCTTACACTATCATTACCCCAGCAAACCCTAGAGCATTCAGAAACATTCTCAGCTGCTTGGGAAGCATACACTGCAAGCAGCCGATTAAAAGCTCTAAAACACGTAAAAAAGTGACAAGATTTGTCACTGCCTATATTATAGTCGGGTACGCCGAAAGGACACATTTTAGTGTGTACGTAATTGAGTTATCATATAATACATGACGATCAGTAAACTTGTGTAAGAATGGCCTATAGAAAAAAATTAGCAAGTTTACTGATCAAACAGACGACACAGCTAAAACCTGAAATCAGTTTATTGAGCGTTTATTGCGAAAATGTATGTTTGTTAGTGGTTACGATCATCTGAAGATCCACATAAAAAAAAACAACACCACACACACACACACACACACACCCTCATACACGCAATCACACGCTTACGCACTCGAACACCCCCCCCCCACACACACACACAACACACTAATAAAAACGCACACGTACTCACGTGCATACATAGACTATCTCTCTCTCTCTCTGTCTCACTGTCTCTCTCTCTCTCTCTCTCTCTCTCTCTCTCTCTCTTTCTCTCTCTCTTTATCTCATTCTCTCTCTCTCTCTCTCTCTATCTATCTCTCTCTCTCTCTCTCTCTCTCTCATCCAAACACTCACATACATACACACACCAACACACACACACACACACACACACACACACACACACACACACACACACACACATACACACACGCGCGCGCGCGCGCTGAGAGAGAGACTCTATCTCTCTCACACGCACACACACAGTCAAACACACACGCACACACTCACACATACACTAATAAAAACACGCACATACACACACACACATATGCACAGACTCTCTCTCACACACAACACTCATAATACAAACACTAATATAAACGCACACACAAACACACACACACACTCAAACACGCACACACACACACACACACACACACACACACACACACACACATACACACACATACACACACGCACACGCGCCTGCGCAGTTTCATAAACCTAAACGAGATCAATCAGACATACGAATGTACACACTGTCAGTAATCTTGAATAACAAGCCATATGTGAACCATGAGTAGAATAAACATTATCGAAGAATGTAGCAGACATTTTAGCATGAAAATTATTGCAAAAAGACCGGAACGACAGACGAAACAAGCCTTAAAACGTTCATGAAATAAATCAATGGCGAAAAGATCAGACCTCAACAATAAAAGAGAAGACTGCATTGCAAGACGATGATAATATTTCTTTGTTTCGTTTGAAAGTCGCTGTAAAGCAATGTCCGGTCAGCAATATCCCCTGTTTTACCTAGATAAACACTGACCAACACGGTTTGGCAGTCGATGCTGACACACTGGAGTGCAGGAACAAAGGCCAATTCGGGAAAAACACCCAGGCAACACGCCACTAATTACTTTGACTATTTCGTTACGATGTTGGTCCGTAGTGGCACCAACATTGTATACCCTCACAATGCTACATGTTATGGGTACATAATAGTACCGGGAGTCTGAAAAAAAGAGGACCCATCTAAAGGTCAATGAGTAGGTCATCTTTACTTCAATTTCAACGAAACGTTAAAGAAATAAAATTCAAACAGGGCCGGGGACATTTTATTTGTAAGTATGAATTAAATCAACTATCATGTTTCGAAAAATATAAAGTTTTAAAAATTTCAACAAAAATTGAGTTAGTATTTCTGCTTTGAAGAACAGATTTATGCAAAAATTATATTGCCAAGTAAATTCAGGAAGGTATGGTTATATGGTTATTTGAATCTCTAGGTGTTGATCATTTCTCTCCATACAAGCTGCAATAAGCCACTGGAAATGTTGAATAACCTCGCGGCAAGTTTTGGGATCGGTTCTTTGGACGTACTGCTCAACATTTAGTTTCAACAGTTCGATCATTTGTGGCTTGTTTCCGTAGACTGTCTGTCAGAACCCCCCAAAGGTAATGATTGTATGAGCTCAAGTTTGGGGGGATGTGGTTACCATTCATTTATTGTAAACTCACGGCTTATGAGGCTTTCCCAAAACCTTTCTTGCAACCATACAAGGACCACTCAAGACATTTATTGAGGTGTGACCTCGTCACACTGGGACTAGACTTCTAATGCATAACACCTTCTTCCTTAAACTTCTCCATAACTTTCTCAGTACGGTGAGATATCCATCTGATATGACTGTCTAGGTTTTACAGTCTTTTTCCTGAAACCAGAACGGGCTGATCACGCCCCTGTATCTGAACGCTTTTAAGAAGCAACATTTTGCGTTTTACTCAATTTTTGTTGAAATCTTTAAAACTTTATATTTCTCCAAAACCTTGATGTATTTTCTTCAATTTTTACAATATTGATGTGCCCCTGCTTGAAATTTAATTGTCGAAATGTTATTAAAATCAGTCCTCTGATAACCTAGTTATTATCCTTTATATGGGTCCTCTTTTAAGACGTTCACGGCAACCACCAATCGTTATGATGCAGAAATGAACTTGTGCAATAAATTTTGTTTGATCCTTCTGAATTTGCAGATTCTAAGCTAAAACAGAACCTAAGCATAACTAGCTTGCGCCTCTTTTGGTGGATCGTGTGTGGCCAATGGGACTTTCGAAGGAAGTACATTGATTTAAATAAACTGAAAAACAAATAAATGTAAATGCAACTACTTCGCTTAGGTTAGGCCTAATTAGAAAGTAGTCTAATCGAGTCACTTCAATACGTTACCAATGGATCATCTATGGAGATCTGAAAAAGTTAAATGGTGACAAAATGAAAACAACCAACATTTTTTTTAAAAATTAAAAAATCATATAACTTTCAGTTCACGTTAAAAAAAATGAGGGTGGATTTTAAAAAATTACTAGATCTAGATCTATGCCTGAGATATTATAGACCAGTATGAATAGGACTACTTCAATGAAAAGTTTTTCACTGTTAGTTTGAAGGAAAATTATAGTTTTAGTAAGAGGCACGTCCCCTGATAATAATAACAATTCGAACAAAGTATCATACAGATTTCAGAACTGCGAATGATAAATCGAAGCGCAGAATAATAGAGTAAAAAGCAGCGCAAATAAAGCGCTCCATGAAGAAAGTAAAAGACTTGCCCGACCTCCTCTCTCCCTCGGTGCAGTTGTGAGTTAAAGCTAAGAAGAAAGCAGAGACTCAGGATAAAATAAGAAACAGCAACCATGCTGCATATCATATTCTGTGCTTGTTTTATTTTGTTGAAAGGTTTGTATGTGAAAAGGTTTTTCGTTGTGCAGCACTTGTATTGAATCGTTTTTGTTTTTGTTTTACAGCCTTAAATCAAAATTTATCTTAGCAAGATTCCAAACTTCTTTAACAAAATGTAATAATGGTTAGTGTGCATATGTTGTAGTACAAGATGTCTATCTATCTATCTATCTATCTATCTATCTATCTATCTATCTATCTATCTATCTATCTATCTATCCATCTGTCTGTCTGTCTGTCTATCTACCTACCTACCTACCTACCCGGGTATGATTCTATCATTCATCTATCTATTATCTATTTGTGGTGGCCGAATTTTGCTATTCAAAAGGCTTTTTAATGGCTGCATCGATCGACTTGCGGTTTTGGCCAAAAGATTCTTTAAAAAATTCTCCAGAGCATGGCGCCCTTGGTTTTTTCAGTTTTGAGACAGTTTTGCTGCAAAAAGCTAAATTTCTTTATTTTGCCGATCGCTTTTGTAGGCCGACGCTTCTGTCTCTGTAATTTTAGAAAATCCGGAAGTGATATTTCGCGAGGCGCGTTCTGTTTTGAGAGTATAGATCTAGACATTATAAATTTTTGCATCTCTCAAGATTTATTGCCCCATTCAATTAGAGTGTAAATATAGTAGGCCAGTTACTTTTAGTTGATATTAAAGCACCGGTATAAGAACGTATAGGCACCGCCGATCATTCCTTTCATCGAAAGGGGGCCCAGCTAGTTTATCTATAATCATACGCACACACGCACACATATACACACATATATACAAACACACACACACACACACACACACACACACACACACACACACACACACACACACACACCACATGTATACGCGCACACACATACACACTCACAAACACAGACACCAAGTTATATTAAACATAAATTTCACATTATCCATTAAATTAGGGGGCGGGCTTCCAACCCAGCCTGACAGCGCCAACGAAGTCTAGGAGGGATACAACACCCAAGCAGAAAGGAAAGACAGTGCTATTATAGTGGCGTCCAAAAGAAACTTGAAAATGTAATTACTCAATCATCGTGTTTAAGTCTTGTGCTACCCACTCATGCAGCATACAAATTCAAAGCTAAATAAATTCTATGTTTTCTGACACATTCATATATTCTCTATGTTAAAAGACGCCCGAGATACGGAAGCTCAAAATTGACATTTAAAAATTAGGCTTGGCAAAATTGTCCGAAATCAAAGAAACGTAAAAGTGTGCTCGGGCGTGTTTTGTGCTGCATTGACATTGGTGGAAGGTACATGACTGTATTGAAATCAAAAGAGAACATTATTGTTTCTGCAACGAACAGCATATTCTGATGATATTATGTTTGAACAAGTTTGAAACGGGACAGTGAAAAATACCACTCAAAACCTGGCTTTAACATTACATGTGTTCATTAATATTCGTTTTTGTTTAGTAGCTATAAATGAGGTAGTGCTTGATGAAGTCCACGTGGGACGCTCAATTTTAAAAACAATCAGGAAACGACAAATGCAGTTTTTTGGGACACTTGAATAGATATAAGGGTCTTGAACATCTAGCTCTCACTGGCAAAATTAAAGGCAAGCGAGGCAGGATAGGCCCACAACAACATACGTAGGAAACAAATAGGTAACATGGAAAGACCAGGGAAACGTAGCGTTTTTGAGAGCTCCCGAGCAAAGAAATGAATGGAGAACCATGATCCTCGATGTCTGTCGCAGATCTGGCACTGGATGAAAGGAGTAGCTATACGTTTTGTGTTGAGCACGAAACCTTTTAGCATATGAACTGTGTTAGTTAGATTTTGGACACAATCATCACTCGGTGAAGAAGAGAGGCCACAAAACTGCTATTTTTAAGGTCAGTCTTGGTTGGAATGAACAAAACCGCCATAGTGAGAATCACGGATGGTTTGGTTTAGTTGACTACATCGCACAAGTGATGGAGCGTCAAGTCTTATTCTAATTTTCGCCATGGTGTCATTTTAGCAGACATCTCCACGTAGAGCAAAGCACTTTCTCACAAGGCCAATGCCACTAGACAATTTTTGAAAAACCAAATCGTATCAGCATTGGAATAGTCACCAATAAGTAATCCCCATTTGAATCCAACAGGTAAGTGAAGCCCCAATGAGACAGCAGATAAAGAAAAGCGACTTTGCCCCCAATTCAAACCCTTTGTTTGCAACTCTCTGTGACATTTGAGGATGGTAGATAGTTATGTAAACAATTTTGTAGAGTCAATGCCCAAAATGTTCACGCTCTACCCAAAACCAATGGCTCAAAGGCAAAATAGCAATGAGCACATGTAATGTTCGTTCCAAGTTTTGCGTGTTTTTTGTGATTGCTTTTTTTTTTTTTTTTTTAAACAATCATAATAAGATATTTTTTATTGTAAAGACAAAATTCTCCATTTATTTGATATGCAATGTATGTCTATTCTATCAATATTGATGCTCCTCAAAACAAACGAGAAGACAATTTTACATTTCTTTAATTTCGCAGAATTTTGCCCCGCCGAATTTTTTACGGTCAATTTTGAGTGACCATATCTTAGGCGTCTTTTAACATAGAGGAAATATTAATACGTCAGTTGATGCAGGTTGTATTTAGCCTATCCTTCATACGCTTTTAACGTTATTTTTCATTATAGTTGTTCTGTTTCTATGTCTGGATGAAAATAGTCTGTGTGTGTGTATGTGTGTGTGTGTGTGTGTGTGTGTGTATGTGTGTGTGTGTGTGTGTGTGTGTGTGTGTGTGTGTGTGTGTGTGTGTGTGTGTGTGTGTGTGTGCATTAATGTATATTGCTTGAGAAGAAAGGAAGTAGTAAGAAAGGTTTTTGAAAAATGGGTATTCCAATGTAAAGCGTATTGAGCTACTTTTTTGGGAAATGCGCTATATAAATGTTATATATTAATATTATATATATATATATATATATATATATATATATATCTTTATATATATATATAGATAGATATATGTGTGTGTGTGTGTGTGTGTGTGTGTGTGTGTGTGTGTGTGTGTGTGTGTGTGTGTGTGTGTATGTATGCGTGTGTGTGAGGGTGTGTATGTGTTTGAGTGTTTTTTAGAGAGAGAGAGTGTGTGTGAGAGAGAGTATTAGTGTGTGTGTGTATGCGTGTGTGTGCGTACGTGTGTGTGTGTGTGTGTGTGTGTGTGTGTGTGCGTGTGTGTGTGTGTGTGTGTTTGTGTGTGTGTGTTTGTGAAGCTCCACGTTCCTTTTAGATGTTATCATTTATGCTGCTCTGAAAGGGATATGCAGTTTTTACTGTACTATTCTGAAAAGGACCTTCACGTAGCAATCAATTCAGGTCAATGACTAAAGTGACTGCCAGATTTAATGGAATAGCTTTAAATTATACCGCATAATCGCTCCAGGTTTTAGAACACCAATGCGATTAGTAAAAAAAACCAAACACAACTCAATACATTGGAACACGTCTAAATAACCACCGACAGAGACATCAAGTTTTTTTAAAACCATTTTATTCTGAAAGTTATTGCATTGCATCTTAAAGTAAAACGTAAGACTTCAACTCGCTGATGATTAATTTAAGATAAAAGTTATATCGTGGACGTTTTCACAAATGCGGTGCCCAATCACACTTATATGTTATGTCTATTACAATCTTTTTTTTTTAAAGAGAGAAATTGAGCTTCACAGTTTTGGGGTTTTGGGTTTGCAGGGGGATTGTGTGTGTGTGTGTGTGGGGGGGGGGGTGCTATTATTTAAACAAATTTCGTAATGGCAGGCAGAAGATACTTAGATGACGCTGTTGCATGTCAAGACAAACCCGGACTGAGTGGGAAATACACCACAGCGGATCGACGGAAACACTGGTTGTTATGTCACCCCGGAGTGGGAAGCAAATTTTACATCTTTTGCTCGCAACGCGAAGACCCGAACATACTAGGATTGACGTCTTTTTTTTTCAAATGCATGTGTTTTACGCCCTAAGGGACACAAATTAGATCCTTTAGGAGGCGAGTTTTAGAACCTAGTAGATTGATGTCTAATAACGACGAATTTCCAGTGATGCAAACGAACATCCTCTTATTACCTTTAGACGTAAAGCCCACAAATTGATAACATTTTTTTAGAATCATTTTCTTGTGAGGTTCAAACAGCATTGGTTAAAAGAGTATCGAAATAGATAACTTTGGAGAAATACCCCGAAAAGGTCAATTTAATTCCCACATTACATTCATAAATCAGTTTTAAACATTGAAGCTCCAAAACATTTACCTAACAATTTCAGTGTAATGAATAAACTCGTATTTCCATTTGTCTATGTCCAGCTGTACCTACCTCCCAAATCCAGGTGAGAAACTGGGCTTTTACACGCTCGCCAAGCGGAACCCAAGGACTATGGCTAGTTCTCCAAGGAGGAGGAGCTTGGACGTCTTCATCAGCTGTTTCCTGTGCCATGACGTGCCTGGCGACATTCGAAGACTGCTACAGCTTTCTCTACCATAACGCGACTAAGACATGCACACCCGGTGAGATATTTTATGTGATTCCGTACATCGATACAATTTAGGTGCTTGAAGAGATTCGTTTCTTCAGTGTCTACATTTGCTCACCAATAAAATGCATACCAATGGAGGTTTCCCCAAATTTCAACATCCCATGTGGGTGAACCGGTAGCTCAGTCGCATGATGACGACAGAGCAGATGGCTCAGGTTCCTTGGGGCGTTCAGATTCTGGGTTGTTTGGGGGAATTTAAAAGGATCTCCACCAACTTGGCTAGGGCCTATTGAACACGAACGTTAAATTCGAATGTCCCGCCTCTTAAAGAACTTAGCCGTGTTAAAGAGGACGTTAAATTTGTACTATGATGACTGAATACCCCTATCATCAAACGTTAGATAATTTCAGAGTGGACCGTGTCTAATAATCGATGTAACATCTCCACCTCTTTAGAATTATCTTTTGTCATGGCGAGAAGTTTAATCTTTTACACACACTACCCTTCTTGGCGACTCAAGGTTCCCCGTTGTGTAAAGCTTAAAAAAGGAGGGAGATAGGAAGGGTTTGGTGGAAGGTGCTCTTTCTTCTGTTACCCTCTGTTGTTTGTGTCTGGCTTTTTGTTTGTGTCTGGCTTTCTTTTTTCATCCACTGCACTATAGCTGTTATCCCTCCTATGTGTTGTTTTTATTCAAACTGAACATGAAAAATAACAAAGCTACAAAAAAAAAAATCCTCGCGTTTTATTAAGCTCATCGCGATTTTCCTTCGTCTTCTGGTTTTTCGCAGGTATTGATGGCTTCAGAATGTTGGATACGTTGCCTCTTTACTTGTAGAAATAGCAGTTTAACTAAGGAACTTGGTGACAACTACTGGTCAATGACGCCCTTGCCTTACATTCCACTTTTTGCGATATCTAAGAGACAGCGAAGGACAAACGCCTTGGTTTTGTGACGTGTTGAGAATGTTGACTAGACTAAAGGGCACTCTACATAAACAACAGGGTAGGCCTATCTGGCGTAAGCGCATCGTCTTTTCTGTGAACTTGATATGTTTTTAATTTATTTTTGGCGAGCTCCCATTTCATCCAAATCGCTTGACTGATGGCCAGAGTCAGAAATTAACGGACCCTAGAGGTTCCATAAAAATGGTACTGCCTCTGTTGTGCTTTTTAGGTTAACTTGGAGAAACTCACGTTTCTCGCAATACTATTTAATTTCTCCATTTATGTTTTGCCTTTTTACCAGCCTGCAATGGCACAGGAATTCCAAGATTGTGTCGGAGAAAGAACACATAACAGATCATCAAAAATTCCTCTGAGATCCGAAATCACTCAAATGTATCGATTGTCCGCCGCTTTGTTTCATCAGTGCAGCGTCAGCTTATCCCTGATTTTCCTGAGACTACCACACATAACCCAGATGTCCATAGTATCCCTTACTCCGAAAATACAAATCATAGGCCGTTCATTGCCCCCAGGGTTGGCACTGTCATTTAGTGAGCAGCCTCCTAGCCCGTCAGAGGGCACTCTCTACCTGGCCAATGTGTGCGACCAGTCACAGGAGTTCATGAACGTCCGGCTTTCCGCAGGGACGACAAT
This sequence comes from Aplysia californica, assembly GCF_000002075.1. Taxonomy (NCBI): domain Eukaryota; kingdom Metazoa; phylum Mollusca; class Gastropoda; order Aplysiida; family Aplysiidae; genus Aplysia; species Aplysia californica. Next base: position 342,286 of record NW_004797497.1, on the reverse strand, counting down.
CTGTGTGTACGTCTCGGAGACCAAGGCCAGATATCACGACGCCAAGCATGTCTGTCAAGGTAGGGAAGCAGATAATTGTTTGATTCTTTTGTTTCTGTTTCCCGGCCTCAGTTATGGTATAGGTTGGTACTTCACTGAATTAGTAATCTTATTAGAGTATTCTGATACAGAAGAAGCTGTGGAAAATACAGGACAATCCTGATTTGTACATGGGCAGGAGGTGTCAACAATGATTTCAGTAAATCCACCTCTCAGATTTTCAGACAAGAGGATCTACGTACTACGAGAAATTATTTAGATTTTAACTGCTGTTTTTGGGCACTCATATCCTTGTTTTATATTTTATGTCGGCAGTCTTAAGAAAAAAAACCCCAGTTTCCTGGCCTCTTATTTGTTTTTTCTTCGTTGACTTCAATCATCTGGATCTGTAACAGGGCGATGCTAGAAATCTGAAAAAAGTTTTGTTCCTATTGTTTTTCATTGGCTATACAGCTTGGAGTTTTTTAAAAAAACACACCTTATTGACTTCTGCAACTTTGTTCCTGTATCCCCTGTGAGATCAATACTGGTAAAATCTCATTGTTCTACTCCTTCCCAATGACGTTCAACACCTCGGCTTTGAGAATATAGAAGTGAAAAGCCATGATTTTAAATGGGTTGAAGTTCGATTGATCATGATCGTCTATTCTTCAAAAGCGCTGGTTTGATGGAAAATCATCAAACAGCTGCCAGGTCAGAATCTCTTTGTTCTTCTGGTGTGTAAATAATAGCACATTATTAAGTCATGATACAAAGAGGCTAAGGGTCACATTGTAAATATTTGTGAGGAAACAACACTTCGTGAGGCCACCGTGCCATGGGACTAACAAAAAATTCTTGTCAGAACAAGTTCTTATGGAATGGACTTTATTTATGGAGGGGGTCGTTTTCAGATTAATCAGTGACCGTACTTTAGGATGCCACATTTCTCCTTAACAGTGTATGGTAGCTGGCGTCATATCTGCCTCTATCTCTTTGGTTTGTTCGTCTACTATTCTGACAGTCCTGGCCGTCTTGAACAGGTTCAGTCGGTTGAAACTGTCTTGCAGAGCATGCATTGTGATGTACAGCCTCGGAGCATTTGTGGCATACTCTCTCTCTCTCTCTCTCTCTCTCTCTCTCTCTCTCTCTCTCTCTCTCTCCCTCTCTCTCTCTCTAACACACACACACACACACACACACACACACACACACACACACACACACACACACACCCACACACACACACACACACATACACATACACACACATACACACACACTCTCTCTCTCTCTCTGTTTTCTCTCTCTCTCTCTCTCTCTCTCTCTCTCTCTCTCTCTCTTTGTTTGTTTCTCTCTGTCTGTTTGTCTCTCTCTCTCTCTCTCTCTCTCTCTCTCTCTCTCTCTCTCTCTCTCTCTCTCTCTCTCTCTGTGTGTGTGTGTGTGTGTGTGTGTCTCTCTCTCTCTCTCCCTCCCTCTGTGAGTGTGTGTGCCTCTCTCGCTCTCTCTCTTTTAAAATCACAGAAATCACATGTCAGCTGTTAGCTAGCCTTGCCTCCTTAATCTATTGCAAAAAGTGTCGACATTTTCACCAGGCTCTTTTCTGACCTGTCGGAACTTGAACGTTTCATAATTAAAGTCCATCTGGTGTGCAATGTGTGCTATTAGGGAATGAAAGAGTGTTATCCTAATTATCAGGATTTGGAGGGGATTTGTGCAGAAGTATACCCTCAGACGGAGTCAAAACAACCGAGCAGAGATAGTTGAAGCTTAATTTACCCTTTCATGCTGTACTCCAAGCAATTTATATTATGTGTTTTCTGTAGATTAGATTGTTAGTTATGTTAAGTTAGGGATGAGGCAAACGTATTTCTCCCCTTCCGTTACTTCCGACTCTGTTACGGGAATGGGAATTGAGTAGTAACGAGGAAGACTAATTGTAACAAAAACGGAAAAAATATGAATTTTTTAAGAGAGGCATAGGCAAACTATGGCCCATGCGCCAGATACAGCCAGCGAGCAGTTTCAGTCTGGCCCAACAATTGCCCCTCTTAAAAATCCACATGTTCACACAAAAAGGGTCACTATTGAAAAGGGGGAAATGGTATAGGTTTGATGTCCTTATCAACACCACTAGGTTACCATTGGTTCCAATTAGTGGAATATTGTAAATGATTTATTTCTGTAAAATAAGTATAAGAAATTGTCTCAGGGAAGAAAATTACAGTTATAAATAAGGATTTGAAGAAACAAATAAGAGACATGACTGACCCCTTGCACAATCTATGCTAAACAATTCTGACAGAGAACTCAACACCAATGATAAAATGTTTGCTATAGTACAAGTGGAAATAGTTATCGGTTGTACTTTCAAAAGATTCAGAAAGACATACATACAAGCGTAAAGCCTGTGTCAATACGAGCTTCCTTGCTAAGGTTTTGTATTATGTTAAAGCTATAGGTACAACATCTCTCCCTCTCTATCTCTCTCTCTTTCTCTCTCTCTCTCTCGTTCTCTCTCTCTCTCTCTCTCTCTCTCTCTCTCTTTCTCTCTCTCTCTGTCTTTCTCTCTCTCTCCCTCTCTCTCTCTCTCTCTCTCTCTCTCTCTCTCTCTCTCTCTCTCTCTCTCCCTCTCTCTCTCTCTCTCTCTCTCTCTCCCTCTTACACCATTTCACTTGCTCAGTTAAAAACAGATTATGTATGTTTGTGGAATGTGAAATATGTAGACCTTGGAATAACCAATGCTGTGCCTTAGCTAAACGAAAAATGTTTTCGTGATACTTGGCGAGTATTGGATATTGTGAAAGAAAAGGGAAAATTCAAAAGTGGTGAAATGAAATCTGGCAAGACAATGGGAAAAAGTTTCAAAGTGTGGCTCATATAATGGAAAATTAAACTCTATGCTCACACGCAGTATGCCTGCATGTGAGAAACATAACTAGTCTACAACAAAACAGTTTGAACAATATACTGTCACAAAAGACACAACCTCGGAAAAGAGGAAACAATGGCTTACATTGTGCATCTGAAGTCAGACGTTTTTAAGGTTGGTTTGAAAAGATAAGACTAAGGTTCATTCCTTTTGTGAAGTGTCTGATAGACTTTGCCTCGATCCCTCAATAATTTCTCATATAAATATCTCACCATTGTCATTAACCACATTAGACCCAACATACTTTTTTCAAAGATGGTCCTTTGACACAGTTTAAAGAACACAATCAAAGAAACAAACTAACTAACTAACTAACAATTTCTCAGCACGCAAGGTTTTAAACTAGCATTAATTGAAAGTGCATCCTGGAAAATGTCAACAGCAGGGCATGGCAATGACACACCAAATGGTATCGGGGGTCCTGTGAAACAGGTATGGGACAAGTGTGTGAAATTTTGTGCTGACAATATTCTTTCGGCAGGCATGATTGTGAAAGAAGTTACAAATAGGCCATTCGTCGGTGGCCTAGTGGTTAGGCTCTCGGACTTGCAACCGTAAGGTCGTGGGTTCGAATCCCGTCAGGGGCCTGACGTTGTGTCCTTGGGAAAGGCACTTTACACGATTTTTCCCCACTTCACCCAGGTGGGAATGGGTACCCGGCTATAGAATAATTTAGTGTAAAGCGCATAGAGCCTGCTGTTGAGCTTGGATATGCGCAATAGAAATGCTATTTATTTATTATTTATTATTATTATTAAATAACAACTCACCAATCATACTGTCAATGAGATGACAAACAAGGAAACAGATCTTTTCAGAGACAAGGTTCCCCCACTCCTAAAAAACAACAACCGCAACACCGTTTAAAAAACTACTGAAATTCTTCTAGTGGTCCAAACATCTGTTGAAGATGTCAAATACCGAGCTACAAGTAGGGCTGAACTACGCATGAAAGTATCATCAGGTGTGGAACTGATAGTGCGGGCATCCGCACATCCATCCCATACTGTCGTGAGTTGGATAGCAAACCACTTGTAAGACATTTGCCCTGTTCGTAATGCACTCTAGGTGGTCTTTGTTTCTATCAGTTTAAGAGAATTAGCAGTCTCTAAAATAGGTAAGGTTTTTATGATGTACAACTTTATGTATTAGTACTATTGTTGATGCTCACCTGATGTTCTGTTGTTCTCACGGTAATCTTTGAACTGTTATGTCCCTTGTGTTGTTGTTGTTGTTGTTGTTGTTGTTGTTGTTGTCAGTGGTAGTAGTGGTGGTAGCTGTGGTGTGTGTGTGTGTGTGTGTGTGTGTGTGTGTGTGTGTGTGTGTTTATGTGTGTGTGCGTCTGTGTATGAGAGAGAGAGACAAAGAGAGAGAGACACACACACAGAGAGAGAGAGAGAGAGAGAGAGAGAGAGAGAGAGAGAGAGAGAGAGAGAGGGAGAGAGAGAGTATGTGTGTGTGGGGGGGGGGTACTCTTAAATCTTCATTAAAGCAACTATGAACACTGAAATTTGACTTGATTGGGTATTGTTCTAATCCAGTTTCTGTTAAATCTCGATATTAAAATGTCTTGAATATTTATATGACTTGAGTTTGTAACACTTCCTATCCATTACCGTATTTTCCTTTCTGTTACCTCTACTTGTCTTCAGTGACCGATGTTTCTCTCCGTTACCAACACGTTCATGCTGACTTGTATGTATAGGCGGCTTAACTCATGTATCTAATTTTATTTCTAAATTACCGAAAATACTTGTAATTAAATTCTAATATGTTTCCCTTTTCAGTCTTACTTAAGTAGAACACAAAAAGTATAGTGTAAACAAAATGTTTTAAATGGCATACTAATACTGCTACAGTGATTGATCTGATTAAACAATTAAAACCCCCAAAAGTGCATACTTTGTCGAGAGTTTCCAGTCAACATTGTATTTAGGTTGGTAACGGAAAGAAACATTCTTAAGCACAGTACATAGTGACCTCAAACTTCACTATTATTCATAATTAATCTTCAATATTTTATATAAGATATTGTATATGTAAAAAGAGAAAGACTGGGGAGAGGGGAGGAGAGAAAGAGGGCTAGAGTGTGAGAGACAGAGAGAGAAAGAGATAGAGAGAGCAAGAGAGAGAGATTTGGGGGGGGGGGAGAGAGAGGGAGAAGGAGAGAGATTGGGGAGGAGGAGACAGAGGGAAAGGGGGGGAGAGAAAAATGAATATCATTGTGCAAAAATGTAATGTGTGTATGCCTGTGTTGTGTGTGTATGCTGATGTTATGGTATATTCTCAAAAAAATTCCCTCTTGGGTCGATAAAGTTTATTTTATTTTTTCTTATCTCAATGTCTAACTCCTCTTTCATCCGTTCACTCCAAATTCCAATAATGTTTCCCCCGTTTCAGTTCCGATGAATAGATTAAATGCAAACGAAGACTTTTACCCTATAATTATTTTGTGTTCCGTTTTCTCTTTTTTCACACAATTTTTACTATACACACTTCCCCACTCATATCGTTTCTCAAAGAAAAGGGAGGTCACTTGTACGGCGTCCAGACATTATCTAAGTACCAACTGTATCTGGACATAGTGACGATGTATCCTGACGACTACCTTCTTGGGTTGACGGACCTGGACACGGAGGGAACGTGGAGATGGGATGTAGACGGCACCGAGATGACCAATGAGATTGCGACAATCTTGTGGTTTGGAGGTGAGTTGTACGTCTGTAGGTCATAAGCGAAATATTGTTAAGAATGCTACCTTTTGTCGTGTTGTTCCGTTATCTGGACTTGAACGGAGCTGAACGCGTTTTTTCTCCCACAGTTAAATACATTAGCGAATTTGGGATACTTCCTTGATGGAAATCTCGGAGGAGTACATAATAAATTTATGTTTCTTTTCGTTTGCTGCCCCCACCCAACCCCTCCTCCAAAACACACACACACACACGCACACACACACACACACACACACACACACACACACACACACATACATACATACATACATACATACATACATACATACATACATACATACATACACACACATACACACACATATATACACACACACAAACACGTACACTTACACGTGCACACAATTTATGTCAGCCGTTGGTTCAGAACCGTAGCGGCGTATCCCCCAGTGGTGTCAGTCCACTACTCGTTGTGTGCTTTGTTTACGTGTTTGTTGGTGAGCAAAATGAAGCACAATCATTCTACTTGTATAATAGTCATTTGGTGCAGAGTAAGAGTAAAATAGATAGACAGCAAACAAACAACAGAAGAGAAAAGAGGTACGACGTCTGTCTCAGAATAAAGTTTCCCTCCTCCGTAAAATCAAAAGTATGCAATCAATAGCAACTAAATTTTATGAAGTCATGACATCATGTGTAAGAAATCTCAACGCCAAATTGCAAGGGCATTGTTGGTGAACGGGTCTTAGAGCTGTGAGGTGTCAAGTGCGGTGTTCTTGTGCACTTTGTCCAAGGCAAATTCGAAGAAAATGGCTGAGCAAAACATTGGTGAAACCTTCTCATGCTGCGATGTTCGAGTTATGATCAAATTTTCAACTCTTCCTGGCAAGTTTGCAGTTGAAACCCATGGTGATCTATACAAAGTAATGGGGAATAATGCCCCATCAATTCCAACAGTGAGAAAATGGATCAGGGATGTTGAAAGTGTAAGGTCTAGTCTGACATGAAAGATGAAGCGCACACTGAAAACACTGGGAGAGAAAGGGGAAACACTTTTTTTTTCCAACACGAGTGGCATCATACTGAGCTGGCTAGTCACACCTGGCGTAACTGTCAATGGTGACTACAACAGGTTCGTTGTCAAAGAGAACCTGAGACCTGCGATGCGAAAAAAGACCCGCTTTTCTTGAAGAAGGCGTCATCCTGCATCATGGCAATGCGCTTGTTCACAAGTCAAGAGTTGTTCATGAGCTTTCTCAGGGCTACTCGTGGGAATTATTGGAACACCGCCCTATTCGCCCGATCTCGCCCCATGCAATTTCCACCTCTTCCCCGAGGTGAAAGAAAAGCTGCGAGGTCGGCGATTTGAAGACGAGGACCAAATTCAAGAGGCCATGAGAAAAGCACTCGGGAACTTGGATAAACGACTGTCTTTGACAGCTGGGTACATCAAATAAAGAAATGTCTTAAACTTGATGTTTCCTACGTTAAATAGGTATTTGAATAAGCTTTCTGTTGATACCAAATACAAGGTGATTTATAATTATATGTGAGGACAACATGACAGGGAAACTTTATTCTGAGATAGACCACGTAGGTCCACTAATGGCCCTCTCCAATCACCCTCTCTGTGTTTTGCTTTTGTTGCTGTTCAACTCGCCTACACACATTTTATTTTGCAGGAGGGGGAGGGGGTTGGGGGGAACTGACCCCTGTACAAAATATGGTAACCCTTCGTAAATGAAAATAAAAATTTAGAAAACCAGCAGGCAGGGCTGCCTGAATGTTCTCAGTAAAATATCCAATCTAAAGTCCGAGACCCCCGAGTTTAGGCCCCTTGAAAGTGCTTCTGGGTTGGTTTTCCACCAAACACAGAAGCATTCGTTCTCTGAGAAGTTTGGTACAAAATAAACTCAAATTAGTAAACTAGAAATTCAGATCATTTATCATTCAGCCCACCGTGGCATTCCAAAGTTTACTAGCTGCAACAGTATACGCTATTTCCTCCCGTCTTCCTGTCTGTACACACACAGTTAAAACATGCTCTGAACAGACAAACCAAGACTTAAATTCATAAAGATCATCACTGAGCTATGGAATTGACTCTCACCTTTATTCTGTATGTGTTGGAAAAACAATAAAAAGTTATACTCTTTATTTTATATAGGCTCACTGAGTATGGAGTTTTGTACTTCGAAAGGAGCCAATTTGGAAAAGACTTTTTAATCTGGGAGGAAGCAGGACCAGGTGATAGGTGATAGTAAAGAAAGAAAATATACCAGTCGCTCAAGAACTCAAAAGTTTCAGAATTTGATGCATGTTCTGAATAGTGTTATTTTGTTGGCCAGCAACTATTCAGATTCGTTTACTCTGTTTCAGAAGAACCAAACGATTATGGTGGAAATGAGGACTGTGTGACCACATACTATCCAGATACCAACAATAGGTTGTTGGATGTTCCATGCTCCACATGGAAACCTGTCAAATTCATTTGTGAGAAATATCCTATAATGTAGCCTCTTGGGAAAAGGAACGAACGGTGTCGGGAGACTTGTGTTGTGTACACAAACACACACACACACACATACACACACTCACACACACACACACACACACACACACACACACACACACACACACACACACGCACACACACACACACACACACACACAAACACACTCACTCTCTCACTCACACACACTCACCCTAACATACCCAGGTATAAATTACCCGTAAGTGAATAAACCGAGGACAAACGGGGCAGAGACAAAATTCTTCACAGACGAGTACTTCTTTCCGGACCCCTCAGACGTGTCATGTGAACTCCCTGGTGCACATATGGGGGTCACGAGAGTACAGTTTGGCCTCTGATTCCGGTTAATATCTTTAACATGACAGGACTTGGAGGCCAAGCAAGAGGTACTAGGGGACGATCGAGGGCTGCCGTGTGAAAAGCAAAAATGTAAAACTGGCAAACATCGCTTGTATGAAAATATGAATGTCATTTTTTTTTTCAAATCAGAGAATTAAACTTAGCTAAACCTTTGAGTTTTGATTTTGTATTGATGATTTATTTTATAAGTAATGTGGCAATATGAAAAATTGCAATTCATATGGGTTCAAACGCAGAGGCTGAGTAGTGTGTACAGCTCAGGGTGTCTCAAACGCGAGACTTTCTTTTTTTCACTTCTGTGTCATTCGAGAGCAAGAGGCAAAACGTGAGAGTGTAGCTGTGATGAATTTATGGAAAGCCAGACCAGACACTCATTGATGGGCAAACGTCTGAGCCGCATCTGAGACTGTACAAGGTGAACACCAACTGAACTAAAAACACAGTAATGTTGGTCTGCTTAGGTTAAAGACAGGTACTACCACACTGATCCGATCAGTTAGTAATTTATTGATTGATTGTATTTGCGTGTTTCAGGTCAACCAAACAATGAGGAAATAAAAATAAGCACTGCGTGTTAGCATCCAGCTATTTCAACTAATGAACTAAACGCTATTCGACGTTCCTTGTTTGACTTGAGGACCTGTAAAATTCATCTGTGAGAAAGACCCAATGTATTTTCAGTGAAAGTCAAAGGAGTTTGTGCCGTTTTAATCTAAAAGAATAGTCTGACTTCCAACAACGCATTCAGTTTGGTTTATTTTAATCAAATGTTGAAGCGACGGTTAAATTTAGAGAAAGCTGCAGATCATAGGATCATGTTTTAGAGGAAAGAATTTTAAAAAATACAACATCTAATCAACTGTACATCGTCGATGAAGGAAAGGGAACAGGTCTCATACTGTCTCTGTCAATGGTGAGTTGTTGTCAAGCTAAAGGAAATGACAAGGGACCAGGGAGGTTTTAACAGAAAATCAGATGCTGGCAAAAGCAGAAACGTGTACAGCATGCCGATGACTCGATTTCTCTAATGTTGAATTAAACCTACTAATTTTTCTTGGGTAGCAATGATCAAATGTTTTTGCGGCTTTTGGTAATGACAGACCTCAACTTTGAAAATAAAGAATAAAAAAAGATCAGCCAGGTGGTCGAGATAAAATGCCAAGTTTCCATTTTTTTAAAGTGATGTGGACACTGATTATAGCACCACAACGTTATTTTTAACCTACTATTTAGAGTACATATTACTCCCTCAAAAGGAAATGCCCAGATGTTCAAAAGGCCTGATTTTTTAAATACAGAATAAAAATCTGGTACCTTTCTTTTGATCGCCTGTATGTAATAAACGTGTCCGAAAAATTCACTGCTAATGTTTTCTTTATTTTCACATGTAATGTCTCTTCCAAGGTAAAACTGACACCTACTTCGTTACCAACGTACAGCGTTTTTTTCTGATATGACTGGACACCACAGGAACCTCTCGTTGACATTTATGTTTGACAATTTATTGACTGCAGCCTAAACTTCATACTTGTCTGTTACCTATTTATCTCGACATATTTTATCAACAGTACAATTTCATTTAAGCTAAAGTTTTAGTGAATACGTCTGGGACAGATTTTGAAATAAATGATCTAGCAATGACAAAAGTACTCTAAGTAAATTCATTGTTTAAAAGTATGTTACACTTTATTATAGAATAATTACTTTTTGGGTAGGTTTTTTATATCGGGTTAATCAATATAATGCATTGTACTCACACAGACACACGCACACACACACA
>NW_004797497.1:322045-331289 GCF_000002075.1 Aplysia californica | reverse complement strand
TCTATCTATCTATCTATCTATCTCTCTCTCTCTCTCTATTTCTCTCATTCTCACATGTATTTCTTCAGTCTTACAGTCTGGCATACAATTGCATATTTTATAACAGTTAATCATTATGACAAGTATGCTTTTGTGAATAATGAAAGTTTCAGCAGTGTTTTGAAAATATAAATTGTTAGTACACATCTTATGTTATATGGGAACGCTCTCCGTATGTTTTATCATTTTGTTTTGGAGTTTAAAGAATTAGATTGTCAGAGCCTGATCTAAGGGCTCTGGCTATATAATTCCATGATTTTTTTTTAAAGATAGAAATATGCAGTATCATTTATTATACATTTAAAACAAAAACCGGAAGTTTGGTATTTATTATTCCTTTCTTTTGCTGGCAGCCAGTGTAGTTCTTTCAGAATTGGTGTTACGTGCGCTGATTTCTCTTGCTTCATAATCAATTTTGCTGCTTGATTTTGGAGTACGTTACTTGTAACTTTGATAGTTTTTTCGCCTTCAGACCAGACAAGATAGCATTGCAGTAATCTAATTTTTTTTATTAAAATTGGTGTTCTTACTGAGGTCTTGGCTACTGCTTTATTTAGATAGTTTCTTACTCTGCCAATTTTCTTAACCTGAAAATAGATACTTTTGCTGAGCTGGCTAATTTGGGAGGACATAGACATATCATAATCCAACTAAACCCCTAGATTTTTAAGACCTTTTTTGAACGAAAGGTGTGGTTATTGGTATCAATTTGTAGTTTTGGAAGATTTCTATAGGCTTTTGTATTTCCACTCAACATTATTTACGTCTTGTTATCATTTAGTTTAAATTTATTACTGGTCAACTATATTTTTGATTCTCGAATACATTGCTCATTGGAGTCGACTAAAAGTGATGATTGATCGAAATCAATAGACTTATTAATCTGGGTGTCATCGGCATAAAGATGGTGATTCATGCCACATTGTCTTAGAATAACAGCAATAGGTTATGTATACATTGTAAACAAGACAGGTCCAAGAACAGACCCTGACGAACCCCAAATCTAAGCAAAACATTATCAGAACACGTACTTCCAACCACAACTGCTTGTGCTTGATCTTTGACTCAAACCATTGCAGAGCAGTGCCTTTTACTCCAAAAGTAGTATAATTTAGTATCTTGGGTAAAAGCAATGGTATCGAATGCAGCCAAAAGGTCCAAAAGAGTAAAAAGACACACCTTTCTTTCATCTATATCTTTTAAAATATCAGAAGTAACACTGTCTCGGTATTATGGTGTGCCTTGTATGGTGATGGATAAACTTCGTTAAGATTATTTTCTTTAATATGCTTTTAGAGTCTATTAGACACAATTTTTCCCATAATTGTGAACAAGAATGAAAGATTTGAAACTGGTCTAAAATGTTTGAAGTCCTTTTCACTAAACCCAGCTTTTTTCAAAAGGGGTCTAACATGACCTGCTGTCTTTAAACAATTTGGTACTGTGCCTGTTAGAAGAGAGTCATTTAGAATTTAGGTGTTATGTTGAAGAAATTCATGTAAACATGTTTTTTAAAAGGCTAGTGGGCATGGGATCAAAGGCGCAAGTTTTTGATGGACTATCTAATATAATCTTTTTGGTTTCTTCTTCCGTTCCTCGGGTAAAATAATTGATGACTAGCCCCCTAAAATGATAATTTTCGTTTTTTAACCGGAGCATGATCACATGAAATATTACTCATGATGGTATTGAGGGTTACTGTGTTAAAAGGGGAACTCGATGCCAGAGAGTTACAAATGTCACATTGAAAATTGTGAAAATTTCTATCTTTCAGATTCCGGGAATGAACTGTTTTTACTTTTTTCCCTTGGTCTTTTGATGTTCAAGTCAACTATCAGAAGAAAATTATCCGAAATGTCTTTGTCCAGAACATTTACGCCTTTCAGTTTTTCGACAGGGGAGATAACCCCTTCTAGGATGTGCTGACTTTAATGTGTTGTCACTTGGACAGGTTGTTTTAAGTCATTTTCTGTTAGCAGGTTGCTTAAATCTTTAGTGAGAGGGTTTTAGAGCCCAATCGAAAAATAAAATTGTCAGTTATAATGAATGGTGCAATTTTCATCTTCAGGGTTGAAATTAAATTAATAATAATGTAGATCATTTCTATAGAGCCCATACCGGTGTGAAAACAGCTCATGGCGCTTTACATGAATGCATGTACGAACACTATTCACACACGGACAAACACGCTCACACTCACACACACTCACACACACACACACACACACACACACACACACACACACACACACACACACACACACACACACACACACACACACACACACACGCACACTTATCTACATGACATGTGCTTATCGCACGCGCACGCTTACACACCGTTACGAAATGAGCGCACACATCATCTTCATCATCCAGTGCCAGATCTGCGACAGACATTGGCGATCATGGTTTTCCATTCGTTCCTTTGCTCGGATGCTCTCAAAAAAGCTACGTTTCCCTGATCTTTCCCTGTTACCCATTTGTTTGGGTTCCCTAAGTATGATGTTCTGGGCCTACCCCTGCCTCGCTTGCCCTCAATGTTGCAAGTGAGAGCTAGATTTCAAGACCCTTATTTCTATTCAGGTGTCCCAAAAAACTGCATTTGTCGTTTCCTGATTGTTTTTAACATTGAGCGTCCCACGTGGGCTTCATCAAGCACTGCCTCATTTGATTTCTTTTCCTTCCGCGATACTTTTAACAGTCTCCTAAGAAACCACATTTCTGTTGCTTCTATTTTATTTTCACTGTCTTCAATGATTGTCCAGCATTCACAGCCATATAGAAGGGTTGAATAAACATAGCATATCAGGACTTTCATTTTGGTGTTAATTGAGATGTTTCTATTTTTCAGGATTGGGCTCATTTTATTGAAACTAGCCTTAGCCATTGTAGTTCTCCAAATACAAATACATAATAACAAAAACTATACACAATGCAATTCGCAAAATACATAATTGGATACAAAGTCATTTACATAACATTGTAGCGAACATGAATCTACTGATATACAAATGATGTCATTAAATGTGTCTTTATAGATATTTTAGATTTAGATTCAAGTGTTGTATGTCTCACATTTAGAAATTTCTCCATAAAAACGGATGGTTTGATACAATGTACTGTACTCGGTAGTGGCCTGTATATGCAGCAGGTGGTAATGCTTTGGGACTGCAGCTGGAATGACAGTAAAGCAGCCTCACAATAGTGACAGGGGATCTTTTTCACTGTACATTGTGCTAAATTAGTTCTATAAATAAACGCTACCCACTACCCCTCCTCCTCTACGCCCGATACGAGTGAAAGATAAATTAAATAATCATCTGGGCGTATTTCTGATAAAATAACATCATCACCGTGCTCTGGCAACCATAATTCTGTAATACAGAAAATATCGAGGTTGATTTCAATTTTTAAATAATTTAATTCGTCCGCTTTATTTACATTACTACATGACCTGGCGATAAGGCAAGCTACTCTGACATTTTGTGTTAATTCTTTTCATAAGGTTTCGACAGTTGATTTCGACCAAAATACTGATGTTGATTCTGGTTTCCAGTCTACTGCTGACGCATGTGCATACACATACACAAACACACAAGCACACATGCACATAGACACACACACGCACGCACACACACACACACACACACACACACACACACACACACACACACACACACACAGACATACACACAGTCACACATACACACACACACACACAAACGTGCGCACGCGCACACAAGCACAAGCACGTGAAAAACGTACACTTGAATAGAAGAACGGAAATTTCAGAAGGAATAAAAAAGAAGGGGTCGAACAAACAAGAAGATGTATAATATATCTGAACGAATGGACTCAAATAATGAGTCAAAGATGGTACTTTGTGAATCTCAGAAGAACGAGTTTGATGTGATCCAGGGCCTCTTCCGTAAAAACCTTTTGGGTTCGAAATAATATTATACTGAATTCAAAAGAAAGCAACTTGTGTGATATGGAACAAAAAAACTCACAACAATTTTCGCAAGCCTCTCTACCAGGATAAACAAAACTGATTTTTTTAAAAATGATTCAGGTTTTTTGGGGGGTTTTTTGCTTTGTCCTGATAATGGTTCTGCTATTCTAAATAATACATTTACAATTTCACTTAATGGAATCGGCAGGACATGGAAAATCTTTCTCTGTGCATAAATTTTGCTCTGCATAAATTTCAGGCTATACAAAGGGAGATAAAGTTAGGCAACTTAGTCAACCTTTTTTTCCTGAATAATGCCCCCTATGCAGTAATATTGAATTTGATTCATGATTGTTTAAACATTTTTGCAGTTTGTTGCTTTGACATAATTTACAATTTTTACTTCTACTTGTATAATCGCTTTTCCTCCTCACAAAAAAGCTTGTTGAGCTTCTTATACTTCACCCTCCCCAGCAACTTCTCACACAACAGTTTAAAACTAAGAAACGGAAGGAACCTGAGACAGCAGAAGCGTTCAAAGCAATGACAGGAGGGAAAATTTTCTCCCCTGACTCTGCTTGGAGCAGACGATGGTCAATAAGGTCTATGTAGCAGTGACAGAGACAGCAAACCTGGCAAGTACAGACATCAAAAACAGCTTTGGTTTACTCCCAACTTCTTTTTCCATTTGTGCGACAAACGCAGTGAGATGAGAAAAGACACGTTTACAACAAAACGAGCAAAACATGGTATCATAAAAAAAGCAATGAACCAGCAGTGAAAGGCATTTTGAAAGCTAGAGAGGGTTTGATTGAATAACGATGCCAAGAAAGCATATAAGCTGGTGAAAGATGGGACCAGTTAAAAGCAAGGTGGTACCACCACCATACATGATAAAATGGGAAGTGCCCAACAAAAGACAAGGACATTCTCAGCAGATGGCCAGAATACTGTTCTGAACTCTGTACAACCACACCGCTATAGGGGGCCCCCCAAGTATTAAAACACTCACTAGTTTCCAACACGGATTACTATCCCATTCTTCGGAAAAAGAAAAAGGCAGCAGTAAAAATCACTTTATCTAAGAAAAAGCGCCAGAGTAGACAACACGTCCCAATTGAACTGATTCAATCAGGAGGAGAGACCATGATTGATGCACTGCTAAACATGTGCAACAAAATCTGGCAGACAGAAGAATGGCCTATTTCTTGAACTCAGTCACTGGTAATTACTCTTCCAAAGAAAGACAAACCTGCAACAGTGTCAGAACTATTCCACAATTATTATTAGCCTTATTAGTCATGCAATCAAAGTCTTGCTGAAAATCTTACCAAACAGGTTAATGTTTTCAGCAGAATGCCTTGCGCTACTTATTTTGTTTGAACGTTTAGAATTTGCCCATTCTGAGACCAGGTATCTGCGCTTAAAAGGAAAAAAATGACGGTTGAAATAAATACCCCTAGAGGCCTCTTTAAAATCCTGAAAAATTGAGTGAGATTCAAAAAGCCACAAAGGTATCTACATATTATATAAATAACGTGCTCCTATTTTGATGAACCGTGTCTGGTCAATGAGACTTATGAAAAAAGCACATCAATTTGAATAAATTGCAATACAAAATACTTACCCATACAACCAGTTCGTTGGGGTTGCACCTCATCAGAAATTAGTTTATTCAAGTCGCATCAATACGAAACCAACTTGTCGTCTGTGGAGATGGCAGAAGGTCAAATGATTCAATAACGAGAACCTAAATAAACCTATAACCTCTAAATTCAGTTTAGAATTAAAGAGATAGAGGCACTGATCTATAAATGAATAATAATATGCCAAAGACGTGATAAATTAGACCGATTATTACAACCAAATGCTTTTTTATTGATAGTTCAAAGAGAAACCCTTTGCATTATTAAGAGGCACGTCCTCTAATTACGATTACAACTGGAACAACACAAAACAGACTTAAGAATTGTGGATAATAAATCGAACACTCTTCAACACGGAAGTCGCCTGTGAGCTCCGAATAAAAGAGAAAAAAGCAGCGCAAATAAAGCGCAGTATAAAAGTAAAAGGTTTGCCTGACTGCCTCTCACTCAGAGGAGTGGGGAGGAAAAGCTGGGAAGAAAACAGAGACACGATATTAAAATCTGAAATACCGGTAGCAACCATGTTGCATATCATATTCTGTGCTTCTTTTATTTTGTTAAAAGGTTTGCACGTGATTAGGTTTTCGTTTTGAAGCTCTTGTATTTAATTGTTTTCGTTTTTAGTTTTAAAGCTTTAAATTGATATTGATCTAGGTGTGGTTTCATAGTTCTTTAGGTAATACTAGTTATACATATGTCGTAGCACAAGTTGAGATCTATCTATCTATCTATCTATCTATCTATCTATCTATCTATCTATATGTCTGTCTGTCTGTCTGTCTGTCTGTCTATCCGTTTATAGATGTAGTTGTTTTACGCGCCCATCGATACAATTTAAATCATTTAGGTGACGGGGCTTTCGAACCTGCCAGCCTAGATCAACTCAGGTTGAGAGGAAAATATCCTGGCAAAAAGTCCGAGAAACTCGATGAAAATATTCTCCCCACTCGGTCATCTGACTAGGGTCTCTTCCTCACCGATACACTATTGATGCTAGTGGATTTTCCCTTAATAGCAACAAATTTCCCACAATATAGACAAACCAAACCCTTAGATAACTACTTACACTACTTGGGGGAAAGGCACAACTGGCCGCTGTGCCTTTAGACGTGAGGCCCACATATTAGCAAGGTAGATTTTTTTAAGTCATGTCTTTTGTGGTGAACAAATGACATTGATGAAGACATTCTAAAAAATAATAACCATAAAAAAGTACCTTAAATTTATACAATTCTCACATTGTATTCATCAATGAATGTTAAGTATTGGAGCTGCAAATCTTTTTTTATAACCATTTCGGTGTAATGAATTAAATGTTATTTCCATTTGTCTATGTTCAGCCGTACCTACCTCCCAAATCCAGGTGAGAAACCGGGCATTCACACGCTCGCCAAGCGGAACTCAAGGACTATGGCTAATTCTCCAAGGAAAAACCTGGACGTCTTCATCAGCTGTTTCCTGTGCCATGACGTGCCTGTCGACATTCGAGGACTGCTACAGCTTTTTCTACCAAAACGCGACTAAGACATGCACACCCGGTGAGACATTTCATGTTTTACCTTCCACGTTTAATCTTTACACTCACCACAATATCCCCCATCTTGGTGGTAAAAGATTTCACGTTGTCTGGAACTGAAAGAAGAAGGTACATGTAGCTGGTGAGAGTGTCTGGAAGGTCCTCTTTCTACTCTTACCCTCTGTTGTGACTGTCTTGCCTTTTTTCACTCACTGCACTAAATGGCTGTTATCCCTCTAATGTGTTGTTTTTATTAAAACTGGTCGTGAATAACAATAATGCTGAAAAAAAATCCCTGCCTTTTATTCAGCTCATCGTGATTTTCCTTCGTCTTCTGGATTCCCGAATGTAGTCAAGGCTTTAGAATGCTGGATAAGTTGTCTTTTTTGTTATAGAAATAGAAATAAAACTAAGAAACGTGGTGACAGTTACCGTTTACTGGTGCCCATGCCTTGCATTCCTCTTTAATGAGATATCTTGGATCCAACGAAAGACACAGTCCTCGGTTTTGTGACGTGTTATGAAAATTTGGACAAGAGGAGACTCCATATTAGCAATACTGTAGGCCTGTCTGGCGTAAGTGATCCATCTTTTCTATGAACTTGATTTGTCTTTCGGTCAGCTCCAATTTCATCCAAGTGACTGGACCGATGGGCAGATTCAGAATATAACGGATCCGAAAGGTTCCATTAAATTTGCTCTGCCTTTGTTGTGGCATTTTGTTCAACTTGTACAAAACAGACGTGTCTCTAATTAAAGCTAGCACAATGGTTTGATTTTTTACCTATCTGTTACCACACAGGAATACAAGGTAATGTCGGGAAAAGAACTTTTTGAGATATGCCCATTTTCTGAAAGAGTAGATTTCGCAGATACCAGACTTTTCATATTTTCAAAATATCTTTGTTGTTTGTTTGTTTGTTTGTTTCACATTTAGGCAATTGGATGGGAGTGTTTTAAAGACAACAACCACTCGAAAATTAGAACTTATCAAGTGTGCATTAACATTTGAAAACTATTTTACAACGTTCGGGACAATAAGTAAAACTATTCAATTTCACCTATACAGACACCATTTGGAGAAAATCTTTGAAACGGGAGTTTTAAAAAATATTGAAAACTTAATTTGCAGTGTTTGCTCATTTTTCACATGTGATCCGAAATCATTAAAATATGTTTAAACAGTGCAACCTAAACATATCCCAGGCTTTCATAGTATCCTTTGTTATGAAAATAAACACCTTAGGTCATCCATTGCCCCCAGGTTTGGCATTATCATTCAGTGCGCAGCCTCCCAGCCCTTCAGAGGGCACTCTCTACCTGGCCAACGTGTGCGACCAGTCACAGGAGTTCGTGAACGTCCGGCTTTCCGCAGGAACGACAATCTGTGTGTACGTCTCGGGGACTACGGGCGGATATAACATAGCCAAGAAAATCTGTCAAGGTAGGGCAGCAGATAATTTGTCTGTTTCTTTTGTTCTTGTTTCCCGACTTCAGTTATGGAAATGGTAGGCTCTTCACTGTTGAAGAAGCTTTGATTTTTTATTTTTATGAAAACAAAAATTAGAAAAGGGGGATACTTTTACTAGAGCATGACTTTACTTTGTTTAACGTGCATGCAATATTACATTATTAGAAGCAAAAACCATTAAAACTTTCAGGTCCATCAGCATTATTTCTGGTCGCCCCTGTACAAAACCCTATTCTTGAGTTGATGTTGATGTGTCTGACTCATGAATCCATTTCACCGACCACATAATGGTCAAAAGTCATCTTATTGAAAAGAAGACAAAGTGTTATTTGAGAACAAAAAAGGTCCAGGGAGAGGGGCAGAATATGTCGGAGAATTATTTGAAGACAAATGACCACCCATACTATACTACAACCAAACAACAACAATGGTCCCAACATTCTAAAATTCGAGGTAGAGCTTGCAATTAAAAACACCCCCTTGAAGATGGAATAAACACATAAATGCTGTAGCAATTAGATAAGCATGGCATTGACATTATGAAAGAATTTTTCAACGATATCTACAACTCAGCACATGTACCAGTAGAGCGACTCCAAACGGTTTATATTATCACC
>NW_004797497.1:320561-321782 GCF_000002075.1 Aplysia californica | reverse complement strand
CCCCCCCCCAAAAAAAAAGGCAACAAAATGAACGGATTTCAGGACAATGAGTTCGGTGCCACATATCATGAAAATATTTTTGAAAGTCATTTCAAAAAGATTCAAGGGGGAAATTTACGAAATAAATTAGAGAAGAACGATTCGGCTTCGTGCAAAAATCCTTCTAAAATTGTGAAAATAGTCAAAGAGAATAGCAACAAGGCAGGCCTCAACATGAACGGCAGGAAAACAAAAAACAATGGCCTCATCAAAACCTACTGGGAAACAACAGACAGAACCGTAAATGGGGAGAGAATCGAACAAGTGCACCAATTCAAATATCTAGGGGCAATTATCACAGACGATGGCAAAAGAGAAAAAGTAGTAAACCTAACAACAGCACATGCAATAAAAATCAAAGCAACTCTCTCTAACTTTAAGAAAGATTATGCTAGAATGCTACATCTTCCCAGTAATCCTATATGGTGCATGGACCTGGACTTTAACTTGACAAAAAAAGGAGAAAACAACATCGTTGCGTTTCAGATGTGGTGCCACCGCAGAATGACCAGTTTTAGCTGGAAAGTAAAAACATGAGCAATGACGTGTGTCAGATTCTCGGCACAAGAAAACCCCTGCTCAATAAAATAAAAATTATGTGGAAAAATAAAATACTTTAGCCATAAAAAAGTACACGAGACCATTGTGAAAGAGGTGCTTGGAGAAAGGATGTGGAGAATTAGAGCCAGCGGGAGACAAAAAGTGACATCGATCGACAACATAAAAACTTGGATTGGCCTGGATATAACTGAATGTGCAACGGCAGCTCGCGACCGTGAAGGGTCATTGCACGTCAGAGGTGACACCTCCTGGAATCCAGATATCTTCCTGATATTGCTAAACACTGTTCTTCTCGTTACTTTGAATAGGGGTTTACTTGTCGTTGCTGTTGTTGCTGCTGCTTCTTGTTGTTGTTTCTGATGTTTGTTGTTGTTGTAGTTATTGTAGAAGTAGTGTTGGTGGTAGCATTTACTGCATCACAGTGGCAGTAGAGGCGGCTTTCCCTTAAGTCTTAACCACAATTTCAAATGCAAAGCAATACAATAATTTTGACAATAGGCTAAAGAGAAACAGATGCACGGAGTATGCGATTATTATCGTACGAGGAAGATAAGATAGTATAATAAAAAAAAGAATGAAGGAAGCAGGTAATAATAACAACAACAACAACAACAACAATAA
>NW_004797497.1:318534-319554 GCF_000002075.1 Aplysia californica | reverse complement strand
GAAGAAGAAGAAGAAGAAGAAGAAGAAGAAGAAGAAGAAGAAGAAGAAGAAGAAGAAGAAGAAGAAGAAGAAGAAGAAGAAGAAGAAGAAGGAGGAGGAGGAGGAGGAATTAGAGGAGGAGAAGGGGCAGAACAAGAATAAAAAGAAGGAGAAGAAGAATCAAGTATTAATGCATGTTACAAAGTGGTGACTTTTTCGTTTGTTACCCTAAAATGCTCACAATGAATCAACCCTACAAACAATGATGAACCGCCTATCAACAGCATGCAAGGACTTTAGCTTAGTCATCAATATTAAGAAAACTGGCATCCTTACCCAAGAAGGTGTAGAGCAAAGCCATATATAGTTGAACGACAAGGAACTTGAGACATTGGACAAGTTCTGTTACGTGGAGTCTACCATCACCTCTAGTACATCACTTGATTATGAGATCAACATCAGGATAGGGAAAGCAGCAACAACTTTTAGAAGGCTGACAACATGAACATGGGAACACAAAAGATTAACCATCAAAACAAAGATCAAGATTTACGAAGCATGTGTCCTCAGCACACTCCTTTATGGACCTGAAACATGGACCTTGTACACCAGACAAGAAAAGCGCTTCGACATTTTCCACCTCAGATACTACCGCAAGATCTGAGGCATTTCGTGGCGTGACAAGGTTACAAATGTAGAAGTGTTGGCACGTGCAAACCTTCAGAGCATGACAACTACCCTGTGTTTAAAACGATTGAGATGGCTGGGCCATGTCAAGGGAATGGATGGCAACCGGATTCCAAAGCAATGGAGAACTAGCCCAGGAAAAGAGACCAAGAGGAAGACCAAAACTGAGGTACAAAAACACCTGCAAAAACAGCTTATCTAAGCTAGGAATAGATGTTAGCATCTACGAAGAAATAGCCGAAGACAGGAAAACATGGAGGAACATGATAAAGGAAAGACCTATACTGCTAGAGAGCCGCCTTAGATATAACCAGGCGGAGAAGCGCCAACGACAAAAGGAAAACAGCGGAAATA
>NW_004797497.1:296475-312218 GCF_000002075.1 Aplysia californica | reverse complement strand
TCTCTTAATCACGGAAATTGCTTGTGTCAGTTAGTCTGTCCTCTCTATTCTGTTGCAAAAAAGGGTCAATGTTTTCACCAGCCTCTTGTTGTCGGAACTTGAACGTTTAATCAATATTCTTTTGAGGTGCAAGGTGTGCTGTCAGGGAACGACAGAGTGTTTCAAATCATTCTTTATTTAAGGATCCGCTTGGTCTGTGGTGAAGGTTCCAGTAGTGTTGAAAAACCTCTTCAACAGAATAATGAAGCAACAATGCTTTCTTCTCTTCTTGACCGGAACGTTCATGCCCATCAGAGCGACCAATCATCATCATCATCATCATCATCATCATCATCATCCAGTGCCAGGTCTGCGACAGACATCCTCGGATGCTCTTTAAAAAGCTACGTTTCCCTGGTTATTCCCCGTTACCCATTTGTTTAGGTTCCATAAATAGTTTGCCCTGGGCCTACCCCTACCACGTTTGCCTTCAATTTGGCCAGTGACAGCTAGATGTTCAAGACCCGTATGTTTATTCAAGTGTTCCAAAAACTGCATTTGTCGTTTCCTGGTTGTTTTTAACAGTGAGCGTCCCACATGGGCTTCATCAAGCATTACCTCATTTGATTTCTTTTCTTTCCACGATATTCTTAGCAGTCTCATAAGAAACCACATTTCTGTTGCTTCTATTTTATTTTCACTGTCTTAAGTGATTGTCCAGCATTCACAGCCATATAGAAGGGTTGACCATACTTAGCATTTCAGAACTTTCATTTTGGTAGTCATTGAGATGTTTCTATTTTTTCAGGATTTGGCATCACGTGTTACCATATATCCTAGATATTTAAACTGATGGACTTGTTTGATCTTTTCATCTTTGCTACGGAGATTACAAATAGGATTTGCTGCTCTTTTTATAGTACCACATATTCTGTTTTCTTTATATTCAACAATACTCCTTTACGTTCACTTTCTATTACAGCAGTATCCAGGTGTTTGGGTTTTTTTAGTTGCCAACAACAGTTCCAATTGCCATAGCCATTTAGGCCACCTCGTGCCAGTAGTGCCATCAATGCTGTGGACAAGGAAACGGTCAAAGGCAAAGGGATCTATAGTTGCTAAAGTCATTGTACACTAATCTTTCAAATATTTTAATCTAGAGCTCGGCCTATGATCAGTTTATATACTCGTTTCCAGCTGTTGTGTAGCGGGGGCTAGGCCTCGACAGAAACACACAGATCAACAGGAGAGGAAGCGCCATGCCGGTATAAAAAATGTTTGTGTTTTTTCAAGCACGATTACAGAGGAGGTGCGGTGAAATACCGTACCTGACGCTATAAATTATAGGACACTACTAATGCTAAAAACAAAAGAAAATATTCCTGCTGACGAGCTTTGTGAAGGATTAAGGACTTTATTTCTGTGACAATGAAACATCTTTTTTTTTTGTCTCGCTTGTATAGTTGTAGTTTCCATGTCACCGTAATGTTGTCCATTTCAGTTCATTGAGACGTTCTGTTTTTGTTTTAGCTTTCTTTAAAATAAGTAAATCAAACCCTTGTCACAACAGACCACCAACAATGCGTGACACCATGATACATCCTGAGAAGACGCTCAAAAAGGAGGACTGAAATAAGGCAGAGATGGCAGCAGCCGGATATCAGTACTCGGCGCCCACACACGCAGAGTTCTATCCACGGGATTGCTTCCGAACTTACAAAACCGTTAAAAAATAGCTGATGTGTGGCCAGGCGCAGGGTGCAGTACGGGTATGGAAATGTAGGCTGCGCAATTCCTGCTGTTGTAGTTGTTTCCAACAACCCGGCGTAGAGTGGAGTGGTGGGGTCTTTTTTTTTTTTAACTATCCTGATCCAGAAGCACTCAACGAACTCATGTTTGCAGACGACCTGGCAACAAAACACAACTACAGAAGCATATTATTATTATGAACCAACTAAACGCGAGCTGCGAGAAATATGACATGAACACCAGTGTTAACAGGACCGAGGTCATGACATTTAGCAGGAGACCAGACAAACTGGATATCAAAATCAATGGATCCCAACTGAAACAAACCAGTGAATTCAAATACCTGGGCAGCATTTTCGCAGAAAATGGCAAACTAGATCGAGAAATAGAGACTAGATGCCAGAGAGCCAATGCAGTCAGCTTTCAACTTGTCCATCTCCTGAAGCATCCCAACAACCCCTTGAGCATCAAGTCGAAGTTCATCAACGCCATTTTTTTAACCATCGCTCACACATCAATGCCAGACATAGTCCCTAACAAAAGCCCTCAAGAGGAACCTAGTCACATGTGAAATGAAATGTCCAAGAAAAGAGGTAAACAAGACAAGACGAGACAAGACTTTAAAAATGAAGTCATGAGAGACGTGGAAGGAGCAACACAAGTCCTACCACACATTGAGAGACGGAGGACCATGTGTTTCGGATACATCACACGGATGCCTTCAAACTAACCAGCTCTGGGGCCATACAACACCAGATATTCTGGCTGGAGAGTCAGATTGATATCAAGACGACGCTGGAGCGAATCTGTGGCACTCACCTTCAGAGCTCACGGGAAGTCCCTCCTACAGGCAACTCGTCTTGCTACAGACAGACGCCTGTGCCTCCCCGCGACACCCATCGGTACAAGTGAAAGAAAAAAGTAAAGCAAGTGTATATATGTATATACATATTATATTTATATATATGGTCACACACAAACACATATATATACATATATGTCTTTGTACCTCCATTTTGGTCTTCCTCTTGGTCTCTTTCCCTGGACAAGTTCTCCATTGAGAAGTTGCTTCGGAATCCGGTTGAGGTCCATTCTCTTGACATGACCCAGCCATCTCAATCTTTTTAAACACAGGATAGTTGTCATGCTTTGGAGGTTTGCCCGTGCCAATATTTCAACTTTTGTAACCTTGTCATGCCACGAAATACCTATGATCTTGCGCAGCATCTGAGATGGAAAATGTCGAGGCGCTTTTCTTGCCTGCTGTACAAGGTCCATGTTTCAGATCCATAAAGGAGTGTGCTGAGAACACATGCTTCGTATATCTTGATCTTTGTTTCTATGCTTAATCTGTAGTCCAATAACTTTCTAACGGTTTTCTAATGAAAGTCTCAGCATTTTGATACTGATTTTGTTTCCAACGGAATTTCCATATTTCGAGGTTTCAGATCTGTAGGACAGGCCTACGTGACCTCATGAACACAAACTCACTACTCGAATGATTTAACAAGTGAGTATATAACATCCGTGTAATGTACAATTGGACGATCGGCGCAATTTTAAGATTGTGCTGCGCGTTTTAACGATCGTATAATTGCTCGGCAATCTGAAGATTGCGTTAATATTGCATATTTTTAATTGATTTTTTAGAAATCCACTTCCATCCTTATTCTTTTACTCACATGAAGGAACATTCACATATATTTTCAAAAGTGTAAAAATATGAAAATTAAAATTAACGTATGAAACTGAAGAGCTCACAAGTATGATACAATGCAAGGTATAAAACTAAAAGTTAACCAAATACATTTAATTTATTTCGTATTCTTGATTTTTTTAAATATTCACTTCCTTCTTTATTCTTTTACTCGCGTCAAGGAACATTCACGTATATTTTCAAAAGTGAAAAATATGAAAATGAAAATTAAGATTAAGATATTTATTATTACGAAACTAAAGAGCTCACAACAATGACACAATAATAAGATCGCAGCGCTGCGCAGTCTTAAGATTGCCGCGAAATTATACGATCGTTAAAACGCGCACCGCAATTTCAGGTCGTGGAGACCACCAGGAACACCATCGGAAGAACAGGGCGGACCCTGAGTACCAGAACCGTACTACGGATATTGCACTCAACAGGCCTCTGTCTGGTTCAGATGGCCATGTTGCAGGCTGGTTCGGGGGGGGGGGGGGTGTCATCGTTCTACATCAAAGAACCGGACCAGTGTTCTTCCAGGAAGTGGGTCAAATACAAGGAAATTGGGTTACCGATCAGTACTACATTGACGAAGTTCTTCAGCCTCGCTCGTGTGGTGCCCTTTTGCTAGAGGCATCTAAATTTCTTTTTCCAGCAAGCCAGCGTGACAACTCATACTACCCGTATAACACAGCAGTTCTAGGAGCAGATCATTATCATTTTGCCTCATCCGGATCATCCACTGAAAAATTTCGAGCAAGTTTGGGAAGGCTATCCAGAGGCAGCTCAGCCAGCTATAACACGACCACGGACAGCTTCTCAATTGGCTTCAGCCATCGGCCAGGCTTCCGTACAGATCCCAGACCGACATTAAATTAAGGAAAGCACTATTCCCAGTGACACTGGGGATAGGCTCAGAAACTATTCCCAGTGAATAGGCCCAGAATCTATTCCCAGTAACACTGGGAATAGGCCCAGAAACCACTGGCAAGAGGACCTAGGGCAGAATTGTTCCCAGTGTCACTCGGAATAGGCCCAGAAACTATTCTCAGTGATATTGAGAACAGACAGGCCCATTTGATCTATTTGTTCACACACTGATCTACATGGGCATGATGGTGATGGGTTACTGGATACTAGACTAGATCTAGATCTATATCTATAGATCTAGATCCTAGATCTAACTAAACCAAAGTAGATTCTGGTGTGAATTGAAGAATTTTTTTTAAAGAAAAAGGAATTATCGTTCTATGCTTGCTGGTTATTCAGTCGTAATTTAAATGTACATGTTCTAGATTTAGATCTTTTGAGAACAGACAGGCCCATTAGATCTATTGTTCCCACACTGATCTACATGGGCATGATGCTGATTTGTTACTAAATACTAGACTTATATCTAATGCAGATTCTAGATCTAACTAAACTAAAGTTGATTCTGGTGTGAGTGTAAGAATTCTTTTTTAAGAAAAAGGAATGATCATTCTATGCTCTCTTGTTATTCGCAGTCGTAATATAAATGTCCGTGTAGATCAAGATCTACATACGGATTTTGGAGACCACGGTACAGGGCAGGTAGAAATCCTTCCCCATTCTTCTTTCTTTTAGATCTAGATCTAGATCTAGTTCTAGTTCTATATCTACATCGAGACATTTTCTACGGTCAAGTCCAAGCCCTAAGTAAGAGAAGAGAACAAAAGTAGGCTGAACTGAAGTGAGAAGAGAGTCTACAATGCAAAGACTTCTGGGGGGTTTTATGCAAAAAAGTTCCGTTGTCACTGGGAATAGTTTCTATACCTATCCCCAGTGTCACTGGGAATAGTCACTTCGTTAAATCAAATAATCACTCTCTTGAAGTCAATGGGTCGAAGATGTAGATTAGTTGTTGCAGCCAACGGAGATCACAATCGGTACTGACTTTCAGCCCCAAGGTCAAGGTCACAGTAATAACAAAGTGAGGCTGAAACTACACTAAAACAGCCACTTATTGACATTGTAAATTAGACGACTGAAAATTTCATTTACACATGACAAAGTCCCGTCGAGTGCAGTGTTTTATTCATGCTTTATTTATTCGCGTTTTCTCTTGCCTCTGAGTAGATATGAGTGTATTGTATTCGTATATACATGAATATTATTATGAGTGCATACGTGTGCTGTGTGCGAATGCTGATGTTTTGGTATACCCATTCAAAATTTCCTTCGTGGGTCGATTAAGTTTCTCTGATTTTTTCAAACGCTATTTCTTACTCTTCTTTTTTTCGTTCTCTCCAAATTCATATATTGTTTAGCTTAATTTCAGTTCCGATGACTGCAGAGGGTACGAACAGGAACTTTCCCTTATAATTTTATGTTAACTCTTAAATTCCTCTTTCTCTTCTTCCCCGCTTTTATCGACTACCAGAAAAAGGAAGTCACTTGTACGGCGTCCAGACATTAGCCAAGTACCAACTGTTCCGGGACATAGTGACAATGTATCCCGGCCTCTACCTGCTTGGGTTGACGGATCTGGCCAAGGAGGGAACGTGGAGATGGGATGTAGACGGCACAGTGGTGACTAAAGAGATTTGGGATATCTTGTGGTTAAAAGGTGAATTTTGCGTTATGAATGCTTTCTTTTGTCGTGGTGGTCCGTTACCTGGACTAACACTAAACTGAGTTGGGGGGGGGGTTCAACAATAATATACAGTTTTTGTTGAACACTTTGCACTCAGTACCTCAGTGTATTTTGATTTTTCCTTGACCGAGATCTCGGAAGAAGTCATAATATATCAAGTTTCTGTTCTTTAGCTAACCCCCCCCCCCCCCCCCTTCATAAAAAAATTCACACTCATACAGTGCACACACTTATACACAATCACACACACACACACACACACACACACACACACACACACACACACACACACAATCACAACTCACGCACACATGCACAAACACGCAAAACGCACACATACACACACACACACACACACACACACAATCACGTACACTTGCACGTGCCCAACATTTATGCCAGCCAATGGTTCAGAACCGTAGCGCCGTATCCCCCAGTGGTGTCAGTCCACTACTCGTTGTGTGCTTTGTTTACGTGTTTGATGATAAGCAAAAAGAAGTATCTAGGTTCGCCAACGGTGCGAGTTTTCGCCACTGGAAAAGTGCGCGCGAGCGAGGCAAAGCGTCTAATTCGTGTCAAATTCATGCTAATTTTCTCCCAACTTGTGTTGACACGTAAAAGAAAATTTACATATTTGTTTTTCAAAATTCTTTCTTCTTTCGAAATATGTTATTCTCTTCTTCTTCTTCTTTTTCTTCTTTTTCTTTTTACATTGGGGGCAATTGATTAATAATCCTGTGGGAAAACGACCACAGAGTCTATGGGTGGATCGTTGCGTTCGGCACGTTTGGTCACGAAGATTTTCTGAAGGTAGGGTTATTCAAACGAAACCCGTCGACCATGAGACACTCAAATGACCATTTTTTTTTTTTTACAATAAAAGAGGGGAAATCATCATCCTTATTTGAAATGAATCTGTAAGAAAAACAAAGTAAAAAGTGGAATCACCAGACATTGCAATGTTTATAAAGAAAACGATGTTCGCACAGACTCAACTGAAAAGCCAATCTTTTCCCTGCACATTGGTGCACATAATATAAGAGATCTGTGTTTTCCTGGTCGACAGAGACATTCTGTTGCGAAGCACCCCCTCTCTTTTTTCTCTTCCTTTTCTGCGCACAAGTTGGCTAACCTGACGCCCGCCAAGTCGGGCACTTCGGGCTGAGCACTTAAGCATTAGATCTGGTGGATAAAACTATAGGAGTGTTTCTTGCGTTGTTTTTATTTTAAATAGTTCGTATATTTTTACACTAAGTATTGAGCTATTTCTGGTTTTGATATTATTATCTAATCTTTCAATATAAATCAAATTGTCTTTATCAAGATAATCTGTGGGAGTGTCCTTTTTTATGTTGCAGGCAAACACTGTTTAGCGAGAAACATTTTTCATATAATTTTATGGGTCTACAATATCGAAATTATAAGCCCGTGGATTTCTTTAGTCATTGTATTCTTTAATGTTGTCCTTGACATCAAGAAGACATTACTAATAAGTATGTGTACTGTCATTACGTCATTTTGTGACTGTTCAAAGTCTGCATTTTTTTTCGATCTACGTTTTAAATGAATTTGAACCTTGATAACTTTATTTAACATTAATTTTCCGATTTTAATTGTTTAAAAGGTGAATATCAGTGTTTGTATGGCTCTTTCTGTTCCAAAAAAAAAAAAATTCTATTTTCAGACCATTCGATTTTTTTTTTTTTTGTGGCACTTAATTATATATTCTAGATGACAATGAATAACAGTCACTTTAGTGCAGAGTAAGAGTAAGGCAAACAGTCAACAAACGGAAAACAGAAACAACAGATAGAAAAAAGAGGTAGGGCCTACTAATGGCCCTCTCCAAGAATCCACTGATTCTTTTACTCTGGTCGCTGTTTACTCACACTACTGACACAGTCTCTCTTACCTCGCCAGCACACTTTTTTGGGGGAAACACACACCTCCACAAAATGGAGTATTCCCTGTAATTCAAAGAAAAATAATAAAAACCAACAGAAATGGCCACCTGAATGTCGTTTTGGTTTTTGTATAATCCGTTTGAAATTTCCCAAGTTCAGTGTCTGTTTTGGGCTTTTTGAAAGAGAGCGTTGGTGATGTGGTGTCTTTTTTCTACAGTAAAATTTATTAGCATCTCTTTGAACTAGACATACGGATTTTAGGTGTAATCTATTTTGACATGATATTCTGTCTGTATGTTTTTTAATTTTATTTTTCAGTTAGGTTTTTGAAATACCTATGTAAGCCTACTTAAAAAAAGCCTTTTTTCTTGGGTCATCTCTTGTGTTTTACCACTTTGTTATAACCAAGTGCCATAATCTGGTAGTTGTGTTAGGCCCTCTCCAGTTCGGCTTGTCTCACACAAGTCGATGACCTCCCATTTCAAATTTTTCACTTCTTCAATTCGTTTGTTAAGTCTAAGTCGACTGTTGTGTGTTGTGATGTTGATGTTGCGGGTGTTTCTTCTTTCTTTATCGGCTTCGCAGCTACCTTGAGTGGTACAGCGTCATAATAATTAGAAGTGATGATTTCACAAAGAGGTTTCACCTATTTCTTATCCCCATGGTCTTACGGCAATATTGACCAGATATTAACAGTATAAAGTTCGGAAAAGGCAAGACGGGGGGGGGGGGGGGGGGGGGGGTCAGCAGCAACAGGTGATAGTACAGAAAAAGAATCTACCAGACGCGCAAACAGTTAAATGTTCCCGATTTTGATGCAGGCTCTAAATAATGTAATTGTCATTGTGTTGGTCAGCAACCGTTCAGATTCATTCCCTCTGTTTCAGGAGAACCAAGCCGCGGGAGAAATCAGGACTGTGCGGTCGCTTACAAACCAGACACCAAGAATAGATTCAATGACGTCCAATGCTCCATGAGAACATATATCAATTTCATCTGCGAGAAATATCCTACATTAGGCTCTTGGGACAACAAACGTAGTATGGTGCTCTAAGAATTTTACGGGTGTACCGAGTAATAATCAATCAAATCATAACATAAGAATACACTTTTTGTCCCTCTGTCTTTGTCTATCAATCTATCCACCACTCAAACCCGCACACTCACACGCTGGCGACATCCTTCCTTCTAGAAGAGCACAACTTCTATGCTCTTCCAGTCTTCAGTCTCAATCAACTTCATCTCACGGATACTGAGAGCTACCACGAGCAACCAGTAGAGGTTTCAGAGATGATGAGCGTGAGTATATACCATTATCATTATCATCATCATCATCATTATCATTATCATTATTGTTAGATCTAGTTTTATTATTATTATTACTTATTAATATCACTATTATTATCATTATTATTGCTATTATCATATGTTAGGCCTGCACATGAATATACTCTCTAATAAGATGGGTTTTTGTGTGCAGACTGTGTGAAGAAGTAAAGAATTATCTAATTTTCCTCTCTGCAATTTCAGTAATCTACTTGGAAAGTTTTCAGTTCTTCTATTTAGGACAGGTATGATTTGATGCGTGTGTTTGTGTGTGTGTGTGTGTGTGTGTGTGTGTGTGTGTGTGTGTGTGTGTGTGTTGCTATTCAACTTTCTAATGTTGTCTCGTTTTATTTAATTTCTTTCATGCTATGGAAGCACTAAGCTTGTTGATCATTGTGTGCAAAATAGAGAGGAAGAGGACTGTTGCTAGGATAACTTATTCTCTCTTACAATTACTTTTCGAAGAACAGCAGACTATAATATATTACCATCTACTTCCGACGACATTGGAACCTAAGGTTCATACCCTGCCATTGAATAATAATCTTTACCGCTGAAATTCACTGTAATATGTGAGAGGGCTAACATTTGTACAACTGAAATGAATTTCTCTTTGTTTTTATTGCTCAAACTTTGCTTATCAAATGAAATTGTTCACACCCCCCGCCCACCCCGCCTAACTCAACCCAGTGATAAAAAGTATACAATGGTAACCCATGGCAAAGGGTATACATGTATATACATGAATATATACGACCTATAAATCTACTATTTTATTTGTGGAAACGTTTAACAACTCAACATGATTTTAAGATGTTATTGATATAATGTGTTTGTTATTTACAATTTATGCTGTTTTCAAGGAAGTCTCTTTATGTAAAATGTGTATGTTTTACGTGATGGGGGTCAACGACCTCAAACACTGAATAAGACCTGTACCTACCTACCTATCTACCTACGTAAAATGATTTTAGTTCAATGTGTAGAGCTTGAAAAGAGCTCTAATTTGGTGTATATAGCTGCCATGTCGGATGATTCCGTTATTTATTATGGTTTTTAATACTAGCAACACCATATTATTTTTCATCTTTGTTTATATTTTTTTGTAAACTAGAAAAATTTTAGTTGATTTATGCACAAAATATTGTAACAATTGATTTTGTAACATAACTCAGTGCGTTGCGATTAAAGTAAGATTTAGTCTGATGAATCAATCCTGTAGTGTAATAAGTTGGATTTTTTTTCTTAGCACAACCTGTCACTCACACAGTCGAGTGGGGTTTTCGTAACAAACTGTGATTATGAGCTCCGAGGCACACTTAAGCATGCTCATTCAGCAATGCTCAAAACGGTTAAAATGGTGCTTTTCTGAAAATCGAAGATTAATATTTTTTAAATGTTGGTTGGAAGATCACTTGTGGTCATATTTATACACCATTAAGTTTCTAAAATACAGTAAAACATCGTTACCTTGGAACGAGTATAAAGTGGGCAGTACAGCCGGGTTGGTGGAATAGCTGGACACCACCGATTGACATCTTGACAAGTGGTAGACTGGTAGATACTAGAGGCAAACAGTGGCCTGTCTTGCCTCATCTAGATCTGTCTGTGCAGGGAAAAAACAAGCGTCAATTAAGTACAGCAGCTCTAGGTGAACTTTAAATAAATTCAAACTGAAAGAAGCTAGGCTGTATGTGTCAAGGACCCTGTAGACGTACGGGCTTGTTAAACCCGATATTGGTCTGTCCTTGGACCAGCTAAGACCTATCATGTAGATTTGAGCGTGAATCCTCACAATATAAAAGGCCCACAGGCACCCGTCAGCCTTAGGTCATTGGGCTGATACCTGGCAATGTCAGATATTTTGCTCTGAGGCCGGGTCGGCGCAGCTCTTTTGAAATATCTCTAGACGACTTTTAAACTTCATTCCACTTTCAAATAAAAAAACGTATAGCATTTCATAATCAGCGCAAATCAAAAGAAAATCGGCAAGCGCCTAGAAATACGCCGAGATTGCAGACACGTGTGTGAGAAAAGGATTATCAAGCAGTCACTATGTGTATAGCGCGCCTACCTCTGGTGGGCAATTCGCTGGCGGTACAGCGGGGTAAATAAAATAATATTAGTGAAATAAGGACCGTACAACTCAGACCGTTGGTTGATGGCGGATGGCGTGTGAAGGAGGAAATACTTTGTTTAGGCATTCCGTTTCGTACACTGTCAAAACAAGGTGGTAACCGTGATAGCCGCACAACAGGGGAGCAGTACAACGATGTTTGGCTGTAATGTAGGCCTACAGTTTAGTTGAATGTGTAGAGGCTGAAAAGAGCCTTAATTGGATACATAAAAATACCATCTGGAATGATTCTATGATTTTTCATTTTGTTTTTACTAGCAACACCATATTGCATTATTCGTCTTTGCCTAATTTTTCTCATAAAATGTGAAAATGTTACTCCATTTGTGCTCAAAGTATTGTAAGAATTGATTGATTTTATCATATCCCAATGAATTGTGCTTGAAGTTAAGTTTAATCTGATATACGAAACAGCTCTGTGGTGTAATTTATTGAGTTTTTAATAACTTTTTCTAATCACAATTTGTCGAAGGTTTTTTTCTCCCCTTTTTTCCTGACACTGATTTTGAGCTCTGAGACACTTTGGCACCTTTTAAAATCCGTATTCATCGTCACAGACCATTGAAAAAAATAAAATGAGCATGATTTCAGTATATTGTTATATGTCTAATGGTTTAAGAATTTTGATTCAAATACAATAAAATTTCTTGTATTTACGTGACGTCAAAAATGGGCCTCATGCCCGTCATGCACCTTTTTTCTTTAATTTTAAACACAAACTATTAAAATTCTAAACAACCATAACTAAGTTGTTTGTGGGCAGATTTTGATCATTCTTTCTGTTTTTTCCAAGTTTTACGGAGTACATTCAAATACAGGTGGTTTGCACATGGAGGATTGGGCTCAGTGAATAGTATAGGTAAGGCTGTATTGCCGCACTGAGAGTCTTCAAAGTTCTCAGACTCAGAGCAGAGGACGTTTCCAGAAAAGAGGAATTCAGGTGACTTGATCAACAAATCCTATCTTCGATAGCATATCACCCACCTCTGACACCTCATCATATCATTAGAAAAACTGTTTTAAAAAAGAAAGGAAAAGTCTCATCTATTGTATCTTCTGTTAGAACAATGAATTATTCTGTCGTCTTTTAACTGAAACATCTATTATTACCATTTCGTATACTCTTAGTATCTACATTATGTCACTGAAAATGTTCACCCCATTGCCGCTTTCCATTCCTGAAAATCTTAATTCTCAACTCACTAGATTTCTTTATTCAAAGCGTGAACAAAAACCAGTTAAAATAATTTCCTGTTTGCATGAAAGAAAGACAAGGCAAGACAGCCACAAACATATTATGAAAATCATAGTACTACGCAGTGCTTGAGTTGAACATTGCGCTATTTACCTGTCGTTTGTTTATGCTTTATACGCGCTTATCGTTGTTTCCACGGGGACCGAGTTAGGCTGGAAGTGAGGCCTATTGTCCGTCTTGGTATTCTTCAGTCTTGGATGTAACCATCATCTCCAAGTTATGGGCAGCTACTCTGTCTCGTAGCAACGTCCGTTGTTTACTCTCTGCGTCCCGCTGTTTGATGTCCAGATCTAGATCTAACGGTTATCTCGTTTGCATGCCTGACAAAACAATGAAAAGATTAAGTCTTGAGGTTAAAGTTAAAGAGAGAATGGCGGTACACGTGAAGTGTTTCTGCAAGGTGAAAATTTACATAATGTTCGATAAACAGTTAAAAATGAGCTGGTTTCAATAGCTGAAAGTCAGCCAGGTTACACTCATTTCAAGGAAATAGACACAGGTCTTGGTGTGACTGCCAGACGCGCCTCGTATCTGTCGGTCAAATGGTGAAGCTACTTTGAGTAAATTATAATGCCTTATTGTAAGAGAGAGAGAGAGAGAGAGAGAGAGAGAGAGAGAGAGAGAGAGACAGACAGACAGACAGACAGACAGACAGACAGACAGAGATAGGGGGAGGGAAAGGGAGATATACAGATATACAGAGAGAAATACAGAGACAGATACACAGAGAGAGGAAGAGACAGTCCCAGAGAGATACAAAGAGATAAACAGAGAGAGATAGAGGGGGAGAGAGGAGAGACGGGGAGAGGAGAGAGGGGGAGAGGAGAGAGGGGGAAAGAGAGAAGGGGTGGGTGTTCAAGACCATGTTGAACAACCTCTCCTGTTGTACTTAAAATGAATACGTGTGTTGAATTTGAACTGATGTTGAAGTTGAACTTTCTATTTTTACATTTCATAGCCCTATTTGGATTTTTGGGACTTTCTAGTGTTGTATTAGCTCCCCCTATTTTGATGTTTGAAGTTTCTATGTTGAATTTGAATTGACTATGTTGAAAATTTTCTGTTATGTTTCATTTGAATCATCCAAATTTATTTTTGATCAGGAAAAAGTGTAGACGTTTTGCTTTTCTTACAACTTTTAACGCATTTATAAACCATTTCCTCCACGATGTCGAATGTCGCTTTGTAATACGTGAGTACTCCCAGTTTTATCAGTCGAACCATGTAACTTTTATCTTTGTTGCAATTTTTTGGGGTCTTCCCTTATCTATCTTCCACTATACGTAGAAACTTGTCATCTAAACAAATCGGTCCCGTCTTTCCACGTATGTTCTTGAGTCAAAAAAGAAGCTAACATAACTAGATTTTACATAAATAGTGTATTCAAGTTGAAATGAATAGATCTAGCACTTCACAAAAGTAACATGTTTCCTTGTATCAAGGTTCCGTTTCCGTGACTGTCGCTCGTAAACTAGATATTATCAATGCCACGTTTGTGGCCTTTTATCACAAACTGTTTGTTTTCTTTTAAATTTTTAATTGATAAAAGAGGTCTAGATTTCCTCCGACCTTCTCGTAAAACAACCTGTCTCTAAATATTTGTACTGACTTTGGCTAGGAAACTCAGAAGAACCACATTGACAGCATTATTGACATAAACAACAACGATATCAGCAACATCCCCACCATCAGCAGCAGCAGCAACAGTAACATTAGCAGTAACAGCAGCATAAACAGTAGCTACAATAACGACAAATGTACAACAAGATAACAGCAACAAAGCAGTATATTTTATGTTCTGAAAAGTGGTTTTTTCTGTTTTTGAAGAGCATTAGATTAACGTTCCGTGAATATTCCCTGCTTCATGCGTCTATCCATTCACCAAAAATGCAGGTTATCCCAAGAGGGGGATTACCTGAGACATAATAATCCTCTCAGACCATTTCTTTGTTACGCCCCCTTGTGGGATAACCACGGATCCGCCACAGACCTTCAGAGAGACCAACGTTCCTGAATCTCGTCACATAAGGTAAACAATGTTTCCCCGCGGGTCATGTCATGACCTTTTAGTCCAAAATACCACGGGAAAAAAATAGAGGCATACTATTTTTTGAAGTACACTTCCGACTGATCGTAGAGGCGAGAAGTTCCTTTGTGTGGTCAATTCGTAATGATGCCAAAAGGTGACAAGTGACTTAGAATTTGTGCTACATTTTATTAATTTTGTTTGATCATTCCGAATTTACCGATTCTAAGATCCACAACTAAAAGGAGCTATTGACGATTGAACAGAATACCCCTAGAGGCCTCTTTAAAAGCAAGAAACATTGAGTGAGAATCAAGAAGCTATAATAGCACCTAAACATGATATAGATAGCTTGCGCCTCTTTTGAAAAATCATTAGTGGCCAGTAGGACTTACGAAAACAAGTACCTCGATTTAAATAGACTGTAAAACATACACATAAAGATACAGCTTGTTCGTTGAGTTTAGATCTCTGCCTATTCAGAAATTAGTCCAATAAAGTCACTTCAACACGTAACCAGCGAGTCATAATATGTGAAGATCACAGAAGCTCAATGGTTAACAATGAAAGCCGAAGTAAATTCTTAACCTTAAAGTCCATTTAAAAAGATGACGATGGATTTTATTTTGAATTGACTACGCTAGAGATCAGATAAATTAGGACAATTGTTACAGTCAAACTCATTTTGAGTGAACAAGAGACTGATTGCTGACAATAATCTTCATTTAGTTTCAAGTCAATAAAATAAATATTATTTATCAACGTTCAAAGAACACTCTGCCGAATTGAAGATGTTCAAAGAGACAATAGGGGTTGACTGGTGTGTTGTTTCACTAGAGAGACTCGTTCCTTCATCTTTGTTTAGCTCGCCGCCTCGTCGCAACGTTAATGCAATTCCTTCATGGATCTTGTCTACGTGAGGCCTTACCTCACACCGCCTGCTCAGTGGTGAGTGGTGACGTCGGCCTCCCCTGGACAATAAAGATGTATCTTA
This sequence comes from Aplysia californica, assembly GCF_000002075.1. Taxonomy (NCBI): domain Eukaryota; kingdom Metazoa; phylum Mollusca; class Gastropoda; order Aplysiida; family Aplysiidae; genus Aplysia; species Aplysia californica. The sequence continues at coordinate 296,535 of NW_004797497.1, read as the reverse complement.
TCTTATCTTTCTCTCTCTCTCTCTCTCTCTCTCTCTCTCTCTCTCTCTCTCTCTCTCTCT
>NW_004797497.1:289343-296375 GCF_000002075.1 Aplysia californica | reverse complement strand
CTCTCTCTCTCTCTATCTCCACCCCTCTCCATCTCCCCGTCAACAACTCTCTCTCTACCCCACTCTCTCTTTCTCACCCCTCTCTTTCTCTATCCTTCCCCCTTTCTCTCTCTCTCTCTCTCTCTCTCTCTCTCTCTCTCTCTCTGTGTCCCTCTCTCTCCCCCTCCCTCTCTCCCTCTGTCTCCCTCTCCCTTTTTCTCTCTCCGTCTCTCTTCTCCACCCCCCCTTCTTTCTCCCACCTTTTAAGTCTCACACCAGATATAATTTAACCAGCACGCGCCTTCCCCAATCATAGTTTGACCCCCAGTTTCCCAAACGGCGTTAGTGGCATCGCGCGAGCGGTTGTGACCGATAGCCCCCCCCCCCTCAGCCAACTCATCCCTTCTCTCTCCCCCACCCCCTGCGCGCACGTGCGATGCTCAAAGCACGCGCTTATCGAGACGGAGGCGGGGCTGTGAAAAGATAAACAGAGGGACTCGCAATCGTGATTTACGCTTCCTAAATCATTCACAAAAGCTAACGAAGAGCGAGACCGTCATACCGGGGTCTACCGTGTTCTTCTTTCTACGACCTTGAGTTAGATAATAGGACAATCGTTCACTCATCTGCAAGGTATCATTTTCCTGTGTTTATATTCCAACTATTTCTTCTGTGGTTATTTTTTGGTGGAAGATAGTAACGCTTCATGGTGGGATGCAGAATTCGGAATATTGAAGTATTTGGGTTTTGACGTTGTGAAATTCATTGAAAAAAAAACGCGTGAAATGTGAAATGTGCGTTGACGAGCGATCTTAATCTGTGCTGTTTCTTTTTCTATTGCTGGACAGTGTTTTTTTTTCCTCTTGAAAAAATATTTTTCACATCATCTGTACTTTTTTTCTTTTGTTTATCATCATGACGGCAAAACAAAGACAAGCAAATCAAAATCAAGGAGGTTATTGTTTGTGATGTTCACTTTAGCTGGAGGTACGTAAACAAAACTAAATAACGACAGCAGCTGAGGCAACAACAACAATAATAACAACAACAACAACAACAATATCTGCTCTATCATAATTACATATGAAAACAACGTTTGATTCTTGAGACAATGGAATTCATCGCCTGCCGACTACCTACTGAAACAGAAGTCTGCTAATATCATTCAGTCGCATGCCCACCTTATCATAGCGTCATTATAAATAAGTAGGGTATAAATTCTTTTATACTTATAATATGTATATATTTCATTGTAAATATATTTTGTTAATTGGTTGATTCCCTCTCCTTAATAGTCAACTGTAGGAACAACAACAGCAGCATCAATGACAACAGGTCAGTCCACAAAATGTGCAGAGTCTCTCTCCACAACTAGCGGAGTTATTATCCCGATTGCATTTGTGGCGGGCGATCCTGGTTCGGAAATAGGTAAAGGTCTTTATAAGTGTGGCTTGCTTAGGGTCTTTCTCCTTGACCAAGGTTCTCCCCCTCCCCCCCCCCCCCCCACACACACACACTCCCACATTACGACGCAATTAAACCGAAGTGAACAAATTTCTATTGTACAGTTGTTGTACCGAAGTGAATACAGTTCTATCATTTAGATTTAGAGCTATAATATAAGCCTTTAACCCAGAGGAGACTTAATGAAAATATAACCAAACTTAAAACCTACGTCAGACAATTTATTTGATACTCGGACGTGTGCTCGAATCTGCTTCAACTTTCTGTAAAAAAAAAAAAAAAAAAGAAAAAAAAAAGTTGTGTAGACCCTTTGAAGTAAATTTCTAAGTAAACCCCAACGCGTTGAGATTATGAACCAAAGGTGTGAACGCAATGAAATTAGGTGAACAACGCGTTGAGATCGAGTGCAGTACACGGAGCACTAGGGTTTGAATCCTAGTGGGGGCTAAATGTTCATGTCCTTTTATTAGAACACTACTCTGCTCAGCTATGACCAGGACCGTATAATCATTGGCTATGACGGGGGACAAAGTGCTTGTCCATTGAGATGACCTACATGGTAGGGTGCTGACCTCTGACAAACCTGAACTGCTTTTCAAAAGAGGTTTCAATTATAGGAGTTATTTTTCACCACGCAGTGTTTACATTCCTCACAACGATGGCTGATTTCGAGGATAGAACCACTTCGAGTTAGCTTGGCGGATAATACTCATGCACTGATGTGAGCCTACCCATAAAATGTGGAGATGGATTTGGCCGACAGGGGCAATAAAATGAAGCGAATTCATGGATAAGCATAGCTCCAACTGGCGACATAATATTGGACGGTACAGTGTTTTCTGTAGTGATATGGATTGCTGTGTTTTTTTCTAGGATAATATTCTAAATGGTCTCAGATTGAACGAAAAGGAAAAAGAGACCCAGTAAGGGAAACCCACACGAGCTAGTGTGGAAAATGGTAAGAATGTGTTTTTATCTATCTATCTATCTATCTATCTATCTATCTATCTATCTATCTATCTATCTATTGTTTGTCAGGTAATCGAATTGTATTGTTAATGTACTTTTCACGTAACCCCCCCCTCCTCTGGACTACTTCTGTCCACATTCCATTTGAATATCAGTTTGTTCCTTTTGTATTATTTTTTTTAATTCCAATGTCTTGTCAGCCCATGACTTACGCATTTTACTCTTTGTAATATAGACAGCAGTGTTAATTTGCTGGCCTTCTTTTTGTGACGGAAGTGGAACACGGAAGTATAAAATACGGTAAAATTCCACCAGCTAGCCCACCCACTGATTTAAGATAATGGTTTGACTCCCTTTATTGGCCATTATTTTTGGATCTCGTTCCAAAGTGTCTGCTGTTTACAAGAGTGTACTTTCTCGGTTGACCTTACTGATATTATTGAACAAATTGGTGGACCCACAAGATAACAAGGCTTCGTCGTCTTATTTCTAGACAATTTAATTGCTTTTGTAGAAATTCAAGTTTTATGTCTGGGGTTTTGAGTTACGCAATGATTGACTGCTTGTTTTTTTAAATGTAGCTGGGTTTTTTACGCTCCCATCGACACAATTTGAATCATTTAAGTTGCAGGATTTCGACCTTGCCAGCCAGGGTTCAGCTCGAGCTGAGAGGGATACAACATCTCAGCAGAAAAAATCGAAATACTCGATAAAAATTTTCTCCCCACATGGGACTCGATCTCAGATCTCTTGCGTGTGACAGCGAAGCGCCTAACCGGTTCACCTCACACGTTGTTTGTTTTTTTGTTGACGACTACATGAAGGGCAGGCATAGACGAAGTTCTGTTTTCCTACTGTTTATTTCATTTTATTTTTCATAGTTTTTTGCTCCTCTCTCTCCCTGCCTTTTATCTATCTCTCTATCTCTCTAAGATATAATATAATATATATATATATATATATAGGCCAGACGTGTACTCATTATGCCACTCAAAATGAAATGTGAAAACATCGATCAAGTGTCAGACTATAAGTATTTGGGTGTTACAATAGACAACAAACTCAACTGGCGTGTCCACACTTCTCTCCTGCATAAAAAAGTGAACAAAAGACTATTTTTTCTTAGAAAGCTAAAGTATTTTAAAGTTGATAAAACATTGATGTCCATGTTCTACCATTCAACCATAGAAAGTATTATCAATTTTTGTATAACAGCATGGGCCGGGAACACAAGACAACAAGATGAAGAAAAATTAAATCGACTAATACGGAAAGCATGTAAAATTTCAACATCTTCATTCCCCTACTTGGATGGATTGTACATAACAGCTTGCACTAAGAAAATTAATTCCATCTTTTTAGACAACAAACATCCCTTGTTCCCTCAAATAAAAACATCAGTCAGAAGTAAAAGACCCATGCTTCTGATCTGTAACAAAGAAAGATACAGAAGGTCATTTTTACCATCATCTATCAAAATGCTTCCATCTTAACCATCTATCTTGTTAAGTGTACTTACGACCTTAGAGCATGCATCAAAATAACATTGAGTGTGTATCTAGCTTACGATTATTATTGTTTATATTGCTGCTCATTTATATTATGTATGTGATTGTAAGCCTACTTGTGTGTGCATGTGCGTGCACGTGTGTACGTGTGTGTGTGTGTGTATTTGTGTGTGTGTGTGTGTGTGTGTGTGTGTGTGTGTGTGTGTGTGCGTGCGTGTGTGTGTGTGTGTGTGTGTACTCGTGGTGGAACACCAAACCAATGTGCCAGGATCTGGACAATAAAGATGTATCTTATCTTATCTTATCTTATCTTATTAAACGACTACTTTTATGAGGGTGATATAATTGTGATAGTTGACTCAGAAAGAGAAAACCGCCAAGTTTGAAGAACGCCTTTTTATGTTCAGTTATATGCAAAAGATTTAGCTTAGCTTAACAATAACAATGACTTCAGATGCCTTATAAGGATTCTTGAAACAGCAAGGTACGACAACCAGCTTTCTAACGCAGAGGTATGGGCGTCTCAAATTGGCTGGAAGGCATCAAAGAGATCCTCTAACAGAATAACATAATGTCTACGACCGAAGTCACCTACATAAACTTTGGTTTACATAAAATCCCCCCCCCCCTTTCCCTGACATCTAACGGTACAAAAGAATGGAAAAAGTAAAAAGTAAACATGCATAAATCACCTCAAAAGATCAGGTGTTTAAAACACCTTTGCCATAAAGAAGATGAGACAGTACCAAAAGCCCTTCCCCCTCAAAGTTTGAGAACCAACAGAAGTATCTTGGAATAATCTTTGACAAGTGTCTTACATGGAAACAACACACTCATAGTACATAAACTAAAGCCAGGAAGAAGCTTGACATCATGAGACATTTTGCAGATACTTAGTCGGGAGCAAGTGAGAAAACACTTAGACAGGTCTATCTGGGCGCAAACAGGCATGGATGACTGCAGTACAGACTCACACTACACTCTGGAGAGAGTGCAAAACCAGGCTCTCCGAATAGTCATTGGAGTAATTAGGTTAACGCCTGCAGAAAATATAGTACAGACGACATCTGTAGTGGTCCAGGTACAATACAAAAAGGCGAGAGCTAAGGAAGATCAGTTAATACTCACACGGAGAGCCAACTTTATAAAGGAAAGCAGAAGAATACAGAGATCATTACAAGACCATCTACCAGCCGCAGTGGACATACTGAACCATCTCCAGAGGCAGCAACGTGGGAAATTAAAGCACACATTAGATTATTCACACTTCCATCCCTATGTTCACCTCAAAAGAGGACCACAGAGACCTGAGCAAGCAAACTCTGACCCTGCCCATGCTCGAAGAAAGATGCCCATGCATAGCTTGGATAAGGATCTATACTGACTGAACAACCACTGCTGCCATGAGAAGAGGCATTTCCAACTGGGCGGCATTGTACAAATTACAGGCAGAGACGGAGGCTCCTATACATGCAGCAAACATCATCAGGGATGTGGTAGGATTCCTACCAGATGCCATGTCAGTACTGCAGGCAATCACTGCCGACAAACTCCAAAAGCTGTCTGAAGTAATGGAGAGTTTCCCATACCTGAGGATCATGCTGCAGAGGATTGCATCGCACTGTGGTGTGTTAGGAAATTAACAGGCAGACAGGAAGGCCAAACTAGGCACACAGAAAGAGCAATCAGACAACAGCATCAACTACGTAAGAATAAAGACTCTTATAAATGCACTATTTAAAGCACCACAGACACCAGATATCTACCATGAGCTGTCACGCCAAGACCAAGTGATTACCTTTAAACTAAGAACACAACACACAAGACTGAACGAACACAAGTACAGATGTTTTAAACTAGTACAATCACCAAAATGCCAGTATGGAGAGGCAGACCAAACTGTGGAACACATCCTTCATCACTGCAAGACACACAGGGCCCTGAGACAAAAAACGTGGCTAGTCCCATTGACACTACAAGAGAAGCTGTGCGGGCGGACAGCTGAACTGAGCTGAAAGGTCCACTATGATAGATGCCGAACTTCAAGTGTGATGCGACCGAGCAGAAAATGAAGTACTCCTCCCTGGGGCACCTTAACAAAGGGAGGAGGAGAAACAAGCTGAACTCTACTCATAAACAAAACCACCAGCACAAGGAACTTGATCTCGACAGATATCAGCTTTAGAACCTACGAATAGATGGCTGACTTAATACTGAAAAGAAGTCAAAGGCAAGTGTGTACTCATCAAAGAACTGCTTTTATCCGGATGATTTAACGTTGATGGACCACTCAGAGGGACGCCGGTTCAGTTTCTGTTACATGCGAAAGATTTGGCTTGACAAAAACATGACTTCAGATGCCTTAGGAGCATTCCAGAAACAGCCAGGCAAAGCAAAACTATTTCTAAGTCAGAGGTATGGGAATAATCGGGAGTTTTATGATGTGTTTTTAGCACTCGTCTCAAATGAGCAGGAAGGCGTCAAAGAAGTCATCCAAAAAATAACATATCTACAAAAGAAGCCATCCACCTGGCCATTAACTAAATAGCGTCACTTCCTCTTCGACATCTAACGATACTAAATTAAGGCAAAAGTAGAAATTTAAAGTAAGTAAGTCAACAAAGGCCCAGGTGGTTAGAGTACCTTTATCATAAGGAAAATGGGACAGTGTCAAAAGGATTTCTCCCCCGAGTACCTTGAGAAAGGAAGGAGCAAAAACAAGGCAACATCTACTTAGATATAATAACGCATACACAAGGAACATGATCTCAAGAGAACAGCTTAAGAGTACACGAATAGATGGCTGACTTAAGGGCACAAATTCCTATGGGAACGATAAAGGTCAAGCGTGAACTCATCAAAGAACTGCTTTAATTAATGAGGATGGTGCAACTGTGATAGTCCACTCAGAGGAAGACCTGCAAAGTTTAAGGAACGCCTTTTCCGTTTCATGGGAAAGATTTGATTTAACATTCAAAAATGGCTTCCATATCGAAGGCCTTAGAAGGTTTTTGAAATAGTAAGACATTCCAGGATAAGTTTAAATGTTTTTTTTAAAAGCGGTCATACTAAATTGGCTGGGAGGTGTCAAAGCGGTCCTCACATAGAATAA